>NW_027311216.1:0-33208 GCF_047496795.1 Chiloscyllium punctatum | reverse complement strand
TGTAATGTTTCGAAACGTTCTTAATCCTCGCACAGGGAATGCAACAAACCCTCCTAAATTAATGGTCACTGTCCCAGACTCTCCTGTTGATGCCTCGATAGAAAAGTCCACTGAAGCAATAATTCTACTAACTCTTCTCAAACGCTGCTGAACATAAGAATCATTCCAATTGTCCAATATTGATTGCTCTTCCATTTTCCTCAGACAGACAATCCCCTTCAGCTGTTCTAAAAGCAGGGAAGCATTTTGATAGAGGAATAGCCACCGGAGACATTTGGACTACCTTCTTATCTTTCCTGACAGACACCCAGCTATCTAACTGATTTGTTGGATAACATTGTTTTCTAAATCTTCTAGCCATCTCTCTCTCTACCTTATATGTGGCCTTAATAACATTATGCATAAAGGCAGGATTGTTTTTGACAACTTATAGAGATGTTACCTTTCATTACCTACAGACAATAACGTTTAAAAAAATGGAAAAATATATACATATACGTATCAAACATATAAAACGTAAACAAAAGCAACCAATTAGCTAATTAAAACAATAAAAAATATTCATCTTCAATAAATCCAGAGAAGAAAGTAGTGTCCTCCGGAGGTGAAAACGTGTCGGGTTCTCCAGAAGGAAAGTACAACCCCTTATTTTAAATAGAGCTGATTAATTTTTCAAAGCAAAAATACACGTGCAGTGTAATAAAAGAAACCTTTTAAAACAGAAATAGATTTCCTTTCATTTGTAAACCACCCTTTAAAAGTTCTTTTAAAACAAAAGTTCGTTTGAAAGAAAATTGAGTTTTTTAAATTCTTTTTGTATGTTAATGAAACAAAATAGAAAAAATGATGTTAAATTAATGAAATGTAATAACTATATCAACTGCAAAAAGGACTACATTAAATATTTAACTGACTGCAATCCCAGGAGCAGCTGTAAGATCCATGCTGCTCTAAGAACATTATGTGAAACTGTTTTTACACTATGAAGAAAAGTCAATGCATGTTTTAATAAGCTGTTCCCAATACAAAGTGACTTTATGATACGATTTAATCTCCTGCCACGATTCTAAATGTAGAATGTAATTGAATCTTTATCCTCATCACTCGAATTCTTTCAAACAAAATTGTGAATCTGTGTTCATCGGACAGACGGAAAGTTCCTTCAGCTCTGACTATTGCAGGAATGATACAAAGAATATTACCCAGGTCCACGTAAAACCCAGATGTTGCAGGGAAAGGCACCGAAACCTAATCCAATATTAATTACATACAAGCCTTATGAACAAATCATAGAGAAGAGCATAATATAAAAGGCGAATGTCCAAAACAAAATTCGTGGCTCCCTCATAAAAAACCTGAACTGCATTACGCTGTAAATTCACAAAAATAGGAATAACAAGAGAACGGGAAGAAAATCAAGGCTAAGTAGTGAACTTCATAAATGATGATGATGAGAATGGGGGAAATGGAGTTTGGGGGAATGATAAATAACGTTGTGGATGACACAATGATGAGCTGATGGTTCACAGTGAGGAGGAAGGTGTGAGGTTACAGGAGGGTCTAAACCAACTGTTCAGGTGGACAGATCAATCGCTGATGAAAAATGTATCACATTTCTGAAGTATTAAGACAAGAGAGTACTCAAACTGAAGACAGGCTTGATTTACTTGATATTACTTTTAAGCAAAGAAGGTTGAGAGTTGCTCCTGGTGGAGGTGTTAAACAGCATGGGGGTTATGCACAGGGTGATCAGAGAGCAGCCTTTCCCCTTACTCGGAGGCTCAATAAAAAGGAGACACACTTATAAAGTGAAAGTGGTCTCACCATTAATCTGTAAACTGTAGAAAAACTTTCCTATTTATAAATGTATTTGGTTTTAAAATATTTCAAGATTTATATTGTATTCTGAAAAATATGATATCTGTTTTGTGATACAGATTCCCCATTCCTCGTGCCTCCGTTTCGCAATCTGTTCATTGAAATCTTACAATTTTTCCATTCAACTCTCCAACATGCTCAAACACAGACTCAGTTTGTCAACTATGATCCAAAGACCAATATTTGCCTGTTCCCCTGACCTCGTTAAAGACTTATATCTTCTTCACATCTTCCTTTTCTAATCTTTTCAATGTTTGTATTCTTTTATAATAGTTCAAAATATTTTTCGTAAGCTATACAGAATGACACTTTCCAACAGTGTTGATAATGTAATATCTTTACTCAATATGTAAACATAAAGTTGCAACAATGCTAAAGTGTTTTTCACTCACATCCCAGACTGAAGTTGCAGCAAATAGTCATGGACATCTCAAAAGAATTGCCAAGTATTTACTTCTGATCGGAATGGTAATTTGTGTCTTTATTATGAAATGATCATGCTAATTATGGACTGCAACATTTTGATGTGATTTACTCCAGACAATTAAACATCATGAATAAAGTGCAGGGATAGGCCAGCTGGGTGCCAAGGCCTGCTGTGGGAATCAACAAAGCCTGACTGTGGTCTTTTCTCCATATTGATGTCTTGTTCCTGACACACAGAGCAACCTACACCTCCCTTGACCAAAAATCACGAGTCATTCACCCCAGCCACCAACCATGAATAAAATTCAAAGAACTGCAGATGGAGCAACACAAGAACATAGAAATTAGGAGTGGCGGAAGGAAATTCAACTTTGCCCTTAACCACATTAAACACCATCTGCCAGATATAACAATCTGCCCCAATTTCTAATATTCATCTGTAAACTCTTTATTTCAGTATTACGGCCTGTTTGCCATCTAGTTTAGTACCATCTGTGAATTTAGTTGCTCCACTCTCTCCTTCCAAGTCATTTGGATTGATTGTAAACAGTGGAGGTCTGAGAACTGAAACCTGCAGCACCTCACTAGTTTTAGTTCGGCAGAGAAAGACCAGTTATCCCGATGCTCTGTGTTCTGTCAGTAAGCCAATCTTTTTTCCAATTCAATATTCTACCCTTAACCCCCGGGATCTAACCTGCTAGGTCAGTCCTTTATGCAGCACCTTGTCAAATGCCTTCTGAAGTTTAGATGGACAGCAGTTGCTGTATCCCAATTATCCACATTGTTTGTTGTGTTCTCAAAGAACTCCAGCAGGTATGTCAAGCACAACCTGCCCATCATGAAACCGTGCTGACAGTGGTGAACTGATCTTTGTTTTTCCAAATGGTCAGTTATTTCCTACGTTATGGTTGACTGAAGAAACTTCTCCACTACAGAGTTAAAACTCACTTGTCTAAAGTTTGTCATTTTTTCCTATCTCTTGTTTTGAATACGAGCGTCACATTATTAATTTTCCAATAGTTCCGCACAGTTCCAGAATCAAAGGATTTTTTGAATATAGTAACTAACACATTAGGTACCTCTGCTGTTACCTCCTTTAATATAATAGACTGCAGGCCAAGAGCCTGACCTCCCTCTAATCCCATCAATGTATTTAATACCTTTTTCCCTCAGCATCGTACTTCCAGCACAATCCTTTGCAGTTGTTGTAAGTTTTGGGAAGAAATTATCTTCCACTGTGAAAGCAAGAAGTGTTGGCTTTACCTCTGCCCTTCTGAGTTTCCCATTACTACCTCACCGTTTTCAATCTCTAAAAGACCAACATTTGCGTTCAGCATTCTTTGACTTTTTGCCTACTCAGAGAAGTATTCTTTATCAATTCTTATGTTTTTGACTCATTTTCCTTCGTAGCCATTTTGATTTTATTTTTAACGAAAGTTTGCGAACAATTAAAGCGTTTTTCTCTATTCCATTCATAGAAAGATGGCGTCGCTGGTTAGACAGCAATCATTGTCCTTCCCTAATTACCCAGAGGGCAGTTAAGCAACAAGCAAATTTGTGTGGGTTTGAAGTCACATGCAGATCAGATAAGGTAAGGATGGTGGCTTCCAGTCCTATAGGACATTCGTGAAACGTATGGATAATTCAAACAATAAGCAATAGATTCACTATTATCAATACACTCTTAATTCTAGGTTCATATTGAATTTAAACTCCACCATCTGCAATGGCGGCATTTGAACGTGAGTCCCCAGAACATTATCTGAAGCAGCAGTCGGTGATCATGCCACCAGGCCATCACCTTTATGTTAGTATCGACTTCCTTGTTAAGACATGGATCACTTTTCACCTTTTTAAAATTCCACTTCCACTCAGGATTACACTTTAACTAAGGAGTTTGGACTATCTCCCGAAGTAGTTGCCACTGTTCTTCAACTGTGCCGACCTTTTATGTTTTTTGCGAAGTCCATTCAGGCCAAGCCCTTCCTCATGCCAGTAAAATTATCATTGTCCAACACTAAACCTCACATGTGCGACTCTTTCTTCACTGTTTCAGTCTGAATGTAAAACTGCAGCATTTTGTGGTCACTCTTTCTAAGGTGATCTTGTACTACAGTATGACTTATAACTCCTTCTTCATTATATTATAGCAAAGCCAGTTCTCTCTTTGGTTCCTCGAGGTGTTACTCGAAGAAATAATCCCTCATACGTTCGATGAATCATTCTTTGAGGCTCCCCTTGTCAATTGATTAATTTGGTCAAATTTAGGAGACTCTAACCCAACCACACCCAGAGGACTCTAACCCCAATTCCTGAACAGCTGATAGAAAGTTTAAACCTTTGTGATTTGGTTTGAATTCACATTTGTTTGTTGGTGACTGAGTGTTTGTGCTTTGTTCCCTGGAGCTTGAGATCCGAGACTGTTTTGAATCTGATTTCTATTATGGAAATTTAATATGATTTATTTTAAAGTTAAGGATATTGCAGTGATTACGAAATAAAATGTTAACTCCTGTTCTTTTACAGGTCATGGCTGCCTCACTATCAGTTTCTAACTAATCTCTTTTATCCTTACATATCAGTGATGTATGGAGGGCAATTGACGTTTCAGTTCAACATTTGATTGTAATTTTAAAAATCCAAAAGTTAATATCTGTGTCCTTGGATTCGGCCATTATTCATGCATTAGATGTTTTTTTTAAACTTGAATAGACAAATCCTTTTAAGACACCTCTGATTATTTCACGACCTATGGTATTGCAGTTGAGCAATGACTGGTTAAGACTACTTAAGAAAACTAATTTTAGGATTAAATTAAGCGAATAAAACCGGGTAATTATCGTGGATTTCAAAGCTGGGAACTGTATGCATTTTACATTTAAAGTATTAAATATTGAATAAATGAATTTATAATATATAATTATATAATATGAGTAAGGTTCCAAAATGTACAGTTAGGGACAGGCTTTAAAGTTAGACAAGCATAAATTGATGAATTGGTATTTGAAGTTATAGGGAGCAAACAAACATCTGGCAACGTAACATGAGAAGCAGAAACAAAAGGCAAAAACAATGGTAGCCCACGGTTGATGAGTTAATAAAAAAAAGTCAAACCTAAAAGGAGAAAGAAACCGGAATGGTGGTGGGCAGGATGTTGAAAATAAAGGGGTTGATGTTAAGGTGTTTGGTGGACAGGGAGGGGAATCGAGGTGGAAATCCTGACAGGTGGGATGTTATTACTGTGTAAACGCAGGTCACATTAAGCGGGAATGTCCGGATCTGAAAAGGGCAGAGAGGGCGATATTGCTTATGAATTTCGATGAAGAATAGGGGTGTCAGGGGTTGCTGCCCCCTGAGGCCCACCAGGAACACTTGATAAATTTAAAGGTGCGCCTTTATAATAAGGACGTCGTTATCCTAGTCGATATGGGACAGCAAGGTCATCCTTAAATTTTAAGCCCAAGGGAGGATGAACAAAAGAGTTAATTGGAAATGGCGACAGTTTTGTGATGAGAGGCACAAAGAATCAGTTTTGCGTTCATGACAAAATACTGCCACAAAATTGGGGATTGAATTACCTGCAAATGGTGCTCTGAAATCTGTCGAGGTTCTTCAAAATGAATGTGCTCGAGCAAAAAAATTACAGAAACAGAATGAGAAGTCACAAGTGACTGGTAAACAAACAGAACTGCGCAATTGCAGTTTTTTTAAAAATGTTTTGGGCACTTGTTGCGTTTCCAACTTGAATTACAGATAATGATTATTTTATTTATATAATATACAGACTTATTAATTAATATTTATAATAAATCGATTGTGCTAGCCTGAATCAATATTAATTGGCAGGATCCCTTCACACATTCTCAGTGACCTGTCATATTGATTCACGGTTAATTTGAAAATGACTGCATTAATTGATTGTTAATAAAAGAATGGAAAACTACATTACTGGCCGATGAGGTAACTGACGAAGCTGCCCTGAACCCACGAGAAGCGGTGATCTATTCCCTAATACCTACTGTCCCAGGTCCTTGGAAAGTACCAATATTCACTGAAAGAGAGGAAAAAGAATTGAAAGATTTAAGGGGTGTAAAAACAGCAGACGGACATTGGATGTTACCTGATGGAAGGGAAATGTCAAACAAAATGATGATGCGAGAAATGATGTCTGTCTGAAATCAGGGGAGCCACTGGGGAGTGCAAGCAATGTGTGATTTAGTCTGAAGGAAATATGGATACAATGGGATACATACGATAGCAAAACAGATATGCGAAAGGATGCATAACACGTAAAAAAGTAAACAAGAAAGTGTTAAGGAGACAAGTCCCAGGAGGGAGACAACCTGGGCGAAGACCATTCCAGAGCATCCAGGTAGATTATACCGATTTACCCCGAGTGGGAAGACTGAGATATATGTTGGTAATAGTCGATCATTTATCCAGATGGGTGGAGGCATATCCTCTGGCCACTGCCAAACCCAGAAACTAAAGATTTGTTCTTAAATTCGTATACACTGGGTTTGTCCTCCTCTTTGTCTTTCCTCAGGAAACAGGATTTATTGGCACAGACTCCGCCCCTTGAATTCGCTGTTCATCCAATTCGATCCGGAGATACAGTCTTAGTAAATTCATGGACAGAGACTAAATTGCAACCGGACTGGGAAGGGCCATACCAGGCTCTTTTGACTACCGAAATGGCGATAAGGACGGGAGAGAAAGTCTGGACTCAATACACTCGGATCAAAGGGCCAGTGGAATCTCCAATTGAGGAAGACATCTGGACAGCCAACTCAATGCAAGAACCGCTAAACCCAAGCTAAAGAGACTTTGAGTAACTGATTATACAGTGGCGACGCGAGCGCAGGATTGTATATTAAGTCTTTTGGTGCTTCTGCATGATTTTTGAGAATGCTGGGGAAGCTTCGAGTTATGATACTCGCTCTCTTAGTATTGGGATTTTGTCAAACATCATTTTCATATGTGTTATTAATGGTTCCTGAGTCTGATAATCCACAAGTAATAGACGCCGATGCATGCAGCTTAGTAAATTGTGGGGATGTAGATAATCAAAGACAGTACCACAGCTCAGCGAGACATCATAAGTCCTATGGGGATGGCCTTGGGGATGATACTTGGTATAATGGTCTTGTCACAGTACACCGGGCCCCCTTCCGACCAGCTTTCTATTGTCCCGATAAAGAGTGTATCTCAATATATATCTAACAATAAAGAAAACCACATGGCACGGAGGAAATCACGGGAGGGGGGGTGTGGCACATATCAGATACAATTAAATGAATCAATTGGGGTAGAAATGACATCAAACGGGAGTGACTTCTTGGGCTGTTGTTTTTGAATTAGTGTAGGAAAGGGAAAACGGGTAGAACTACTGGATAATAAGATACAACCTTACACCCCTCCCAATGACGGTAAAGTAGTAAAAATTATAGAGGGAAAGGACTTGAAACAGACCATCGATATAGAAACTGGGTACAGGAATGCAAATGCCTGGGTTGAATGGGTAAAGTATACTGTAAAAAGTCTGAATAAGTGCAATTGTTATGCATGTGCCTCCGGTAGACCAGTGGCTCAGGTGGTTCCCTTTCCACTCGGGTGGAAGCAAGACAAGAAGGGCATGAAATGTATGATAGCCCTGCATCAGGGTAAGACTGCGTGGAATGATAGGAACTGCACCTCCCTCTCTCTGATGGTCCCTCTACTGGAGATGAAAGACTTAAAAGCCTACCCCCGCCCCCCGCCAATTCTTCAGTCACAGTCGGAATTCACACATCATATGTGCATAGACGAGGTACAAATTGGTCTTGAGATTTGGGGAAGCTGAAATTATGTACATAGATTAATAATTTCACTGATACAGACAAGGGAGGGAACTAGTCAGCACTAAAGGTTCCCTGAAGCGGATCTGGGGTGTTACTGTGGAGACCCACCCTACCTCCGGATTGGAGAGGGATAAGTGCAATTGTACAATTGGCAATTCCATTTACCCTGGCTTTTGAGAAGGAAAAGATAGTAGGGTAAAAGAGAAGGAGGAAGTGAGGACTGCAGATGCTGGAGATCAGAGCTGAAAATATGTTGCTGGAAAAGCGCAACAGGTCAGGCAGCATCCAAGGAACAGGAGAATCGACGTTTCGGGCATAAGCCCTTCTTCAGGAATGAGGGCTTATGCCCAAAATGTCGATTCTCCTGTTCCTTGGATGCTGCCTGACCTGCTGCGCTTTTCCAGCAACACATTTTCAGCTAAAAGAAGAGTAAGAGATCACTCTTAGATTCTTCTTTCTATGACAGGATTTATCTCAATTCTATCGCAGTCTCGGGGGGTGGGGGGGAGGGGGGTACCTGATTTTCAAGGTTTGCAACCAGATTGCAGCAGGCTTCGAGTCAACTCTCTTTTTGTGGGTAACAGTTAACAAAAATGTAGATTGTGTAATTTACATTTTCTATTTTCAACAGCGATTTATAAATTATACAAGAGATGTTAAAGGAATTTCAGAACAGCTTGATGCGACAAGTAGGATGGCATGGGAAAACAGAAAGGCCCTTGATATGATTCTAGTTGAAAAGGTGTGTGTGTGTGTGTGTGTGTCTGTGTGTGTGTGTTTGTGTGTGTTTGTGTGTGATGTTAGGAGGAAGCTGTTGTACCTTCATTGCTAATAACACTGCACCCGGTTCAATTAACCGGGCCTTAAGAGGATTGACTACCTTAGCAGAGGAACTGGCTGATAATTCAGGAGTAGACACATCTCTCACGGGATGGCTTGAATCATGGTTTGGAAAACGGAAGAGGGTGGTGGTTTCCATCCTTACGTTCTGATAGTAGTAGCCGGGGTATTCATAGCCATTGGCTGTTGCGCTGTATACAAGGACACGCCCAAAGACTGATTGAGACAGTCTTAATGAAACAGATGCCCCTAAAAGTGAATCAGGCAGAAGGTCGTTTTTCTATTAAATAATGAGGGGATGAGTGAGACCAAGATGGATGAAGTCTCATGAATGATTCTTGTGATTTTGGGGGCGATGCTTAAAGGAAAAATTATAGAAACAACAATTGCATGTAAAAACAAAAAGGGGGAATTGTGAGGAGTAATTATAAATGTTGTTATCTGCAACGATCACAAGGCTGAAAAATGAAAGAGGAAGAGGGGTGCAGATTAAGCGAGATATGCTTGTATAAACAGTTATAAGCATCTGTTTCCAGCTTCTGCAAAACAAAAAAGACACAATCAAGAGTTCATAAGGCTCAGTATGGGCAAAGAATGGAAGGAAATGTTGCTTTATCGAGCAAGGAAGCAGATGGCAGTCAAGCAGGATATATAATAATAGACCACAGAGGGATGTGGTGACACAGCCAAGCAGGACATGCATTTTTGTCACGAACAAGGCCAGATGAAGCAAGATATAAACAGCCATGTTTAGAGAAGTGGGAGATGTAATCAGGGGAGAAGGAATGGAATAAATGGGAGAGGAGTAAAAGAGGAATGAATTGTATAAAAAGTTGCGAACTTTTTAAACTCGGTGTGCCTACTTCTGGGCACCACTCTTGCAAGAGTATAATGAACGATACTGTTGCTTCAGATCTTGAATCGGACTGAAATTATTGAAGTCAGTATTTTCCACACAACCATGGAGATCCTGCTTTTAAACACAGGCCTCGCTTCCTAAACATTCTTTGCTGGACATTTCATTACTCTTACGGATGTCATTCGTATCAATGTGTACCACGACAGCTGACTGTTCACTCTCCCCCTTCAGTATGCCCTGAACATGCTCGGAAACATCCCTGATCCTCGCACCAATCGCCCTTTGTATGAAGAATTCATAGAATCATAGAATCACTGGGGTGGGAAAACAGGCCATTTCACACACCACGTCCTCGCTGACCCTCTGAAGTGTAATACACTTTGACCCATTCCCCTACTCCGTTACTCTGCATTTGCCCCTGACTAATACACCTAACCAACACATCGCTGAACATTATTGGCAAGAAGTAAACAACTTAGACCCATTCTGTTAGTCTATGTTGAATCTCTTTTCTGACAACAGATACTTCCAGAAACACTGAGCATTTCCAGCAACTTCGTGTTTTGTCACCGATGATATGTGCATATTGATAAAAACATACGCAACACAGACTTGAATCAACGCTGAATTTAAACGTTCAGGAGAAAACTAAATATTTGGTCATTCAATGATCCCAGTAAATTTTAATTGAATTACTCATGTTCTGTTCGTGAACGTCATTTGTTCACTTTCCCAATCCTGAACAAAGGAGATTTTTGCATATTTTTTTTAATGTCAGAAAGCTCGAAAAAGTTGCACATTTACTTCTTCATATGGGAATGTGATTGCATCTCATTCTTTCATCTCAGTTCAATTACAGAGGATTATTCACAAAACAGACACAATGTATTACTTTGTCGAAGAATACAATAACATTGTAGGAAATTGGAATCATACTGGAAAGAAGGATTTAGACAAATGGAGGATGAGAGAAAACGGGAATTTTTTTAATCAGAAAAGACTATTCTGTGAAATTAGGTGATCAAATTTATGGAAAACTATGTAGGGCTGACAAACGATATTGTTATAAAGGTGATGATGTTCTGAAAAAGTTAAAATGTAACATTTGACATGTTACATGACAAAAATGTAACATTGGGTTTGGGGTATGAAAATGCACAGTAGATTTAATCATTTACAAGTTATTATCCGAGAGCTTTTAATAAAAAGTCGGTGAGACACTTTGTTTAATTTCGGTGACTTGTGGTTGGTTAAATTTAAAGTGAGAGAAGTGGCTCTTTAAAAATATTAAAGAGGTTCTGGGATTTGAAGATGATTCTCACATTTGCCGAGGGCGTTTAGAAGGAAACATAAAGGCCAAACGTTTAGAATTAGCAAAGAATTTAGATTTGGGTTTAACCAAGAACAAGAGTAAAGCTGAAATTATTAGGAAAGTAGTCAAACACTAAGGTGTGTCAGAGAAACAGACAAGTGCAGGAGATTTAGAAAAAAATCTTAAATTACAATTGAAGAAAATGCAGTTTAAAGATAAACAAAGGGAGAGAGAAAGAGAGACAAGAAAGAGAAAGCAAGAGGGAAGAGAGGGAGAGTAATAAAAAGAGAGGAGAAAGTTCTGAGCTGAGCAAGGAGAGAGGGAATTTGAACTTGAGAAGTTGCGATTTAGTCAGCAAAGTCAAGTGAGCAGGATGGAGAGTAAAAGGGACATTAGTGAAATATACAACTATCTCAAAACTCTGCCACATTTTGATGAGAAAGATGTTGAAACCTTCTTTATTTCATTTAAAAAATTGGCTAGGCAGGTAGAGTGGTGCAAGGATTTATTGGCAATGCTAGTTCAGACTAAGTTGGTGGGCAGGGTTAGTGAGGTATTTGCGACGCTGTTAGATGAGGGGTTAAGAGATTATGAAGACTTGAAACGATGCATTTTATGTGTTTACGAATTGGTACTAGAAGTATATAGATAGCAGTTTGGAAACATAAAGAAGGAACCAGGTCAGCCAAATGTTGAGTTCGAAAGAATTAAACATAGGCATTTTGATAGATGGGTGCAGGCTTTAAAGATAGATAAGACTTGTGAGGCTCTAAGGGAGATTATTCTGCTGGAGGAGTTTAAAACCTCACTTCCAGAGATGATAATAATTCACGTGGAGGAAAAGAAAGTTCAGATATTGAGAAGGGCAGGAGAATTAGCAGATGAATACATTTCGCTGCATAAGAGAACTTCCAGCCATAATTCCGTCCTGTGGGGGATAGAATTTGGGAGAAGGGGAGATGCTACACTATAAAAGAAAGAGTAGAACATATGAGTTTACCACAGGTTAAAGAAGCTGCCCAAGAGAGTGGAAAGGAGGTGAAAGGCCTCAGGTGTTTTCACTGTAATGGAGTGGGACACAGAAAATTACAGTGCCGGTGGTTTCCAAAGGGCATTGGGAAAAGGTCTTTTCACCGACATAAGGAGGTGTATGTATGGTCACAGTGCTGATTGTTAAGAAAGGGACTTTGGGAAAAGATGTGGTAAAAGAAGCTAAGCCAGTGGCATTAGTGAAAGTTTTAAAGGAAACCCCAACAAGAACAGATGAGCTGCAGGAAAGTGCACAGCCTCGGCAGGGGCTGGGTATGGAGTTAGTACCTGATCTCTATAAAGAATTCGCCTCTCTGAGTAAAGTTTACTCAGAAATAACAGGGGGAGAAAGGCAAGAATTTATAATGTTGAGAGGTACGTGAACTAACCAGTCGCTAATAGTAAGAGATGAATGAATTTGTAGTTTTCTGATCAGTTACTCCAGAATGTATTAATTTATGGGAAAGATGGACAGAAATTTAGCATTTCCCTATGTAAGATCAGGTTGGAGTGCCTACTCAAGACTGGGGAAGTTATAGTGGGAATGATTGACAGACTGTCAGATCCAGGACTCTAGTTTGTTCTTGGGAAGGATTTAGCAGGGTCGAAGTTGGGAGTGACATTGCTTGTTTTGGAGAAGCCCAAGGTAGACAAAGAAGCTGAAATGTTAAATCGGAAATATCCTGGTATTTTCCCAGGCTGTACAGTAACCATATCCCACTATTATAAGTCACACCACGAAGGACAAACTATAGACGAAGATGAAGGAGTTGAGGTTCAGTTAATGGACACCCTGTTTGCCATAATGATGTAGGGAAAACCTGAACAGGCAGTGGGTCAGACAGAGGTGTTTTGGCCTGAAAGGCTAAGGGACTTGCAACAGACAGACAAGGCGATAAAAGATATATATGTGGATGTGTACTCTGAAAAGGAGGCAGAGGATATTCATGAGGGTTATTATCTGAAAGATAGATCTTTAGACAGAAATGGAGACCACATCAGGTCAGTGCAGAGGAGAAATGTGCTGAGGTGCACCAGTTTGTGTTGCTAGTTGCATAGAGACAGGAAGTTTTACAGGTAACATATGAACTACCTGTAGGAGGTCACCTCGGGGTACGAAAGACACGGGCTAAGGGACAAAAACATTTTTATTGGCCTGGAATGCACAAAGATGTGGTTAACGTTTGGCATACATGTCATTCATGCCAAATGGTAGGTAGGCCACGGACAGTAATGAAACTAGCACATTTGTTGCCAATTCCCACATTCAAAGACCCCTTTATGTGAGTTATAAATGAGTGTTTAGGTCCCCTCCTGAAAAGTAGAGGAGAGAAAGAATTGGAGAAACAGGTGTTAGTTACTGCCCTACAGAGTGAGGAATCAAATCCAAATATCGTGGATTTTGATTTGCCTCGTAAATATGTCAAAAAAGTAGAAGTCCTTGAGCAGTGGGATAGATTAGTAAACTATCTGTCTGAGGAGCATAGAACACAGGTGAAAGGTTCGTTATTGCAGTATGAGGACATATGTTAGAATCATATGTGTGGGGGGAGAACTAATGCTATTGTACATGAAGTAGATGTAGGGAATACTGTTCCGATAATACAATCCATATCGGCTTTATCCCTCAAAGCCAGACAAGTCCAGAAGGAGGTGGAGGTTATGCTCAATGAGGACATCATCGAACCAAGCCCGAGCGAGTGGAGCTCGCCGATCATCTTAGTTCCCAAACCGGATGGGACTCAATGATTTTGCTTGGATTATTGGAAGATCGACACAAAATCAGACTTATATCCAATACCGACATTTGAAGGACTGTATCGAGAAAGTTAGACAAGTCAGTTACATCACGAAGTTGGAGTTAATGCGTGGATTCTGGCAGGTACCTTTATCAGAGACAGTGAAAGAAATTTCTGAATTGTAACGCCAAATGGTCTGTATCAATTCAGAGTGATGCCCTTTGGAATGACGAACACACCCAAAATATTCCAAAGACCCATGAACAGTTGTGACCTGGTTAATAAACTGTGCAATTCGTTTAGACGATGTAGTGATCTTTACTAATTCCTGGAAAGATCACTTGGTACAGTTGGCAGACCTTTTTGAATGAATACGAGAAACAAAACTGGTGATAAAATTAAACAAAACATAATTTGTGAAAGCAGACATGATGTTCTAGGGACAAAATGTCGGTCATGGAAGGTTGATCCCATGGAACACAAAGGCAAAAGCAACTGAGGAATTTCCACGGCCAACCTCAAAGAGAAAGGTGCTTCGCTCCTTCGGAGTCAGCGGATTCTATCAGACAGCTGTTCCAAACTCTAGCAGTGTTGTGACACCATTATCCGAGTTGTTGAAGAAGAGCACAAAGTTTTGCTTGAAAGAACAATGCCAGGAGGCATTCGACATTAAAAAGAAATATTGAGCACCAAACCATTTTAGCTACACCAAATGCTTGAAAACCTTTCAAAGTTGCCATCGACGTGAGTGACATAGGAGTTGGAGCTATACTGCTACAGGACAATGAGGTGGGATCGTACTTTTCAAAGAAACTCAACATCCACCAGAGAAAATATTCCACGGTTGAGAAAGAACTATTGAGTTTGGTACTAGCCTTATAACATTTTAATGTGTATTCACAAACAGCGTGTTGGAGACGTTTGTGTACATGGAGCCCAATCTGCTTGCATTCTTCAACGCTTTAAAGACTATTTCATTGGATTATTATGTTACAGACATTTAATTTAAAAATTGTACATGTAGTGTGTAGTAGGATGCAATCGCAGATGCGTTCTCACCGATTTAACTGATAAAGTTTAGACAAGATTTGTATTTATCCAATGTTAAATATAGGTAAATAGGAAGGAGTTAAGATGAACTTAGATTTCAGTTTTCTGTATGTTATGGTAATGTTTGAAGAATAGAAAAACAAATGAGACCGTGTTTTCATTATGATGTTTGTTTTTAGAGAGAAGGTGTTATGAACGTGTGAAGGGTACTGCACCTTTAAGAGAGTTGAAGGATTTACAAGCACAGTGAGTTCCGGGGGGCGTCGGTTCCCCCGTGTTGTAACACATTAACTTGGATTTCTCTGCACAAATGCTGCCAGACCTGCAGAGATTTTCCAGCACATTTCTGTCTTAGTTTCTGGTTTACGAAATCTGCAGTTCTCTTTACTTTCTTCTGTGTATCATTGACAGCTACGGTTGAGGTCCTGGAGGACAGGAAGACAGCTAATGTTGTTACATTATTTGTAATTTGGCTGCAAAGAAAACCCAGGGAACGACAGACCAGTGAGTTTGATGTCAAGGGTGGAGAAGTGTTTGAACGAGATTCTGAGATGCAGGATTTACATGCATTTGGAAAGGCAAGGACTGATTACGGATATTCAGCACGGCTTTATGTCTAGGAATCCATATCTCACAAACTAGATTGCAGTTTTTGAAGAGGTGATCGGAAGATAGATGAAGGTAAAGCAGCATACGTTGTCTACGTGGACCTTAGTGAGGCCCAACAAGGTTCCACATGGTAGTCTGTTTAATAAGGTTAGATCACAGGAGATCAGGGAGACCTATCCAATTAGATGCAAAACTGGCTTGACTGTAGGAGACAGAGGGAGCTGGGAGAGATTTGCTGTTCCAATTGGAGGCCTGAGTCCAGCGTTGTGCCGCAATGACCAGGCTGTTGCTCATTGTTTTTGTAAATGATTTGGATGAGAATATTGGAACCAGGGATAAAAATTTTGGAGAAGAAATCCCCAAAATTGGAGTTATAGTGGACAGTGAAGAAGGCTGTCTTAGAGAATAAAGATATCTTGATCTACTTGGAAACTGGGTTGAGGATTGGCTGATGGAGCTTAATGCTGATAAATGTGAGATATTGCACTTTGTTAGGCAAACAAGTGTAGGATTTATTTTAGTAAATGGTAGCATGCTAGGGAGTGTTGCCAAATAAGGCATAAGGCAAGCTGACTTCCATTGGTCAGAGCATTGATTACAGGAATTAGAGCATCATGTCGTGGTTCTACAAGAGAATACTTTGGTGTACTGAGTACTATTCTTGTCGCCCCGCTATAGGAAAGATGTTATAAACTGGGACGGGGGCAAAAGTATTTAAAATGATGTTACGGAGACCGGAGGTTTTGAGATATAAGGCTTGGATTTTGTTCCTTTTGCGTTGGAGGCTGAGAGGTGACCTTTATTTCCTCATGAGAGGCATGGATAGGATGAATAGACAAGAACTTTTCCCACTGGTGTGTACGTCCAGAAACAGAGAGGATAGTTTTAAGGCGAGAGGGAAGAAATTGAAATGATATCAAAAGGACAGTTGTCTCGCACAGAGGGTGGTGTGTATAGGTAGAGAGCTGTCAGAGAAAGTCACATTGGGAAGTACAAATGCAACATTTGGAAGACAATTGGATGTGTAAATGAATAGGAAATGTTTGGAGGGGGTCTGTGCTAGAAGAAGAATAAATAGTAATAATTCAATTTAGGAAACCAGGTGAGTATGGACGAGTTAAACCGAAAGGTCTGTTTGCATATTATCTGATTCTAAGAGTCTACAACGTTTTCACTCCTCCTTCATCACTAGTCCTTCATTACACTGAATTTATTTCCAAGTCAAAACTCATCTGTAAATACTTTAAATGATCTAACTGCCAAACTTTCTTAAATAGAGATTTGCTGGCATAGATGTGGTTCTGTAGACCACAGCATCAGCAGCAGAAGCAGAATTATATTCAAGTACAATCTGTAACGTTTTTCCTGGGATGATACCTCGGTCTACCATTCCAACCATGTTGATCTATTGTTCAGTGATATATTGGTGAACGTGCCAATGTCCGAATCATGTGTACCTAAACCTGATGACGACTCGTTAAAGCTGCCAAAATTGACTGCTTGCATTCCAAACAGCAGAACTAACATCTGATAGAGAGGGTGCAATGATCCCAACACCAACAAAGCAACAGTCTATCACATCCAGCCATAAAAGGTGATGGACGGTTAAACAACTTCATGGAGGAGAGGGCTCCACTATTATCCCCATCCCAAATAATGGAACAGCCCTGTATATCAGTGTAATAGTTAAGAATGTCGTTTTGGTACGATACTATACCAGAAGTGTTGAGTGGATGATTAACCTCACCCTCGCCATAATGTCCACAGAATCACAGATGCCCATCTTCAATCAATTTGATTTGCTGTACGTGACTTGAAGATACAGGTGAACAAAGTAGATAGGATAAAGGAAATGGGCCCTGACACCATTCCTGCAAGAGGACTGAAGACTTGTGCTGCACAACAAGCCGTGTCCCTGAGGAAGCTGCTTCATTCCAGCTCCAACTCTGACATTTCCATAGCAATGCAGAAAATTACTCAGCTATGTCCAGTTCGCTAAGAGGGGAATAGTTAAATTCTGACCCATTACCACCCCCTCAGTCCCGTCACGATTGTTAAACTAGTAGAAGTTCTTTTTGACAGATCTGTCAAACACCACAGAAATGTCCTGCTCAGTGTGGTTACAGATAGCTACCCATGTGGAGATGGTCCTGTGTTGTGGAAATGTCACTGGATTACCATTCCAAACCAGGCTAATGCTCTGGCAGCTGATGGAAGTTAATAACAATTAATAAAATATCGAGATCTAAAATCTGGTATCAGTAACCGTGACACTGAAATCAATGTCAATTGCAAACTCCAATTTGCTTCACCAATGTACTTTCAGGAAGTGAATTCTGGTCTGGTGAATTCCATGCATTCCTGCTCTGGCCTAAACGTGACTCTTGACACACACGCATGTGAAACTTTTTAATCGTCTCTAAAACGGTGAAGCAAGACACTAAATTGTATCAAACTGCTCCAAGGTTTGGAAGGATAAAACTGACAGAACACCCAGCACCAGCCTCGGTCTCAGAAAAGGAAACGGGAAACACAGTCTTGTTGAACCTGCAGAGGCCTCCTCCCTAACATCTGAGAGCTTGTGACAGCTGTACTCCAGATGCCTCCCAATCGGTTTATTGACGAGAAATCCTTATTCATATTCAGTGCCTTGTGTTCCACAGCTTATGTGGGAGAGAAATCTCCAGAGTCACCAGTCACTGAGTGCAGACATTTATTCTCATCTCAATGCAGAGTGGCCTGCCTAACCTAATACTGTGGCGCCTTGTTTTAGATGTCCAAGCCAGGGGAATTATCAACCCTGCTTCCAATCAATTTCACCCTGTCAGAGTTTTATATGTTTCACTGAGATCTCCATTCATTTTCCTAAATCCCATGGAATACAGTCCCAGTCGCCCCAAACGCTGCTCTCACAACAAGCCTGTCATCCCAGAGATCAGTCTGGTCATCCTTCACTGCTCTCCCTCAATGTCAGGTTTGTCCTTTATTAGATTACGAGGGTAAAACTACACATAATACTGCACAATGTTCAGATGGGCTCTCACCAAGGCCCTGTATAGCTGCAGTAAGACACCCTTACTCCTGTAAGTCAAGCCCCGAAAAATGAAGGTCAACACACCATTTATCTTCCTACCTGCTTTCTGCTCCTGTAATATTGCTTTCTGTGACTGGCGTGCAATGAGATCCAGACTCTTTTCAATGTTACAGTTCCCCACTTGGGTCTGTGTACACTGGTCAGCGTGCCAATGCCATTCCCAGTATTGACTTCTGCCTTCAGAACTCACTGCCCTGCACTGACATCGGAGGTCACAGCAGGAAAATAAAAAGAACATAAATCCCTTTAAAGACCAACATGTTTCATCCAATCCCCTTTCAAATGATAGGTTGCTGTTCCATTGTTCCCAATCAAAGTACACACCGTCACATCTTCACCTGCCACGTATTTGCCCATTTACTCCACTTGCCTCAGTCACCTTGGAGCTTTTTTATATCCACCTCACCCACTAACAATCCAACATCGTTTAATGTTGTCAGCAGACTGAGAAATATTGCATTTGATTCCCTCAACTAAATGCTTGACACGATCCTTCCACTTCAAAACTGTTCAGTGCTTCCTGTCAATTCTCCTCATCTAAAACCATGTTCATATTTTAGTCCCAATCCTGTAACATTTGAGTTTGCCCACTAGGCCAAAGTTTTTTCTCAACATCTTTCAGGAAATCTAAATGCATTGCATCCGTTTTTTGTCTATATGTATTGACCAGTCAATTTCTCAAATATAATTCCCATTTCATGTTGACCCATTACATAAGAACGTACAAACTAGGAGCAGGAATAGGCCATCGGGCCCTTCAAGCCTCCACCACCATTCAATAAGATCATGGCTGATCATTTCTTGGCCTCAGCCCCACTTACCCACCCAATCACAATCCTTAATTCCTTTACTGTTGAAAAATTATCTGAGTTCAAACATATTCATTGACAAATCCTCAACTATTTCACTGGGCGAAGAATTCCACAGATTCACAATCTTCTTGGTCAAGAAGTTTCTTCTCAATTCAGTCCTAAATCTGCTCCATGTATTTTGCAGCTTTGCCCTGTTGTCCTAGTTTCACGTGCTTCTGGAAACATCCTTTATATTTCTGTCTTATCTACTCCCTTCGCAAATATATATGTTTCTATTCTTTCCTCCCTCATTCTTTCAAATTCCAATCAATGTATAATTCCAATCTATTCAATCTCTCCTCATAACCACCCCCCCTCCTCACCTCTGGAACCGATCTAGCGAGCCTCCTCTGTATCCATTGTAGTGCCAGTTTTTACTTTCTCAAGTAGGGAGACCAAAACTACACGTACTACAGGTGTGGTCTCGCACCACCCTGTACAGCTGCAACATAATCTACTTGCTTTTGCACTCAATCCCTTTTGCAATGAAGGACAAAATTAAATTTGCCTTGTTAACGTCCTGTTGCCCCAGCAGACCAACTTCTGTGATTCATGCACAAGGACACCCAGGTCCCTCTGCACAAGAGCATGCTGCTTTTTTAAAAAACAATTCAAGTAAGAGTCCTCTTTACTATTTTTACTACCTAAATGGACGATTTCACATTTATTATAATTGAACTCCATCTGCCAGACCTTGGCCCACTCACTTCAACTATTTATGCTCCTTTGTAAAGTTTAACAGTCCTCTGCACACTTTACTCTGCCACTCATTTTAGTATCATGTGTAATCTTTGAGACACTACACGTGGCCCCCTTTTCCAAATCATTTATGCAAGCTGTGAATAATTGCAGTCCCAGCAGCGATCCCTGAGGCACTCCACTAGTCACTGATCAGCAACCAGAAAAACAATCATGTATTCCCACTTGTTGCTTCATGTTAGTTATCCAATCCTCTATCCGTGCTAATACATTACCCGTAATGCCACACCTTATGCAGCAGCCTTTTTGGCGTCACTATATTGAATGTTTTTTGGAAATCTCAGTACACCACACCTACTGGGTCCCTGCAGTTGTAATGTCTTCAGAGAATTCCAGTAGGTTAGTTACACGTGTCCTGCCTTTCATGAACCATCACTGTGTCTGCCCAACGGGACAATTTCTATCAAGATGCATTGCCATTTAATTTTTGATTACAGATTGAAATATTTTCCCCTACAGCTGTTATGTTAACTGGTCTATAATTCCCCACATTTTGTCTACCTCCTTTTTTAAACAGTGGTGTGTGAACTCGTGTTTTCCAATTTGCTGGAATTGCATCAGAGTCCAGTGAATTCAGAAAAATGCCCACAAGTGCAGTTGCTATTTCTCTCATCACCTCTGTTAGTACCTTGGGATACATTCCATCAAGCCCAGGAGACTTTTGGCTCCATTAGCCTGCCCAACACTATCTCTGTCTTGGGAATGTTTGTTTCCAGGTTCTCACTTACCTTCCTCTCTGACAATTGCTTGTATGTTATTAGTGTCCTTCATTGTGTAGACGGACTAAATAACGCTTCAACTCCTCATCCATTTCCTCATATCCCTTTACTGGATACCCCTTCTCTAAAGGACCATTGCTTACCTTAGCCATTCATTTCGTTTTGTACATTTATAGAATATTTTGCTATCTGTCTTTATATTCTGAGGTAGTGTACTCTCATAACTTATCTGATGGGTCTTGATACCTTTCTTTGTTGCTTTATTTTGACATTTAAACTTTTCCCAATCTTCTACTTTCCCACTGGTCTTTGCCATTATTTATACCATTTATTTTAATTTGATAGTCTCCCTTATTTCCTGAGACATTCCCGGCAGATTACCATTTTTCTACAGTCCTTCCATTTCACTATTATATGCTGTTGCTGAGAACGTTGCAAGATTGCTTTGAAATCCTTCCACTGTTCATTAACGGTTCCACCATAAAGTCTTCACTTCCAGCCATCTTTACCCAACTCCTCTCTCATCCTATTGCCATCTGCTTTGGTTAAACACAGGACCTTGATATAGAATTTTACCTTCTCACCTTCTATCTGTATTCGAAATTCAACCATACTTTCAACCCAATAATTTCTCCCAAAACATTTTTTTTAACTAATTTCATTTTTGTTTCTGACGACAGTTAGTGTTTCCAGTCTTGCTGGGAAGATTTAATTTGTTTCATTTGTTTCCTTCTGTGAAGACAGAACTGAAGTAGTTGCTTAATAGTTCTGCCATTTCCCTGCTCTCATTTTCTATTCTCTGGATTCAGAGTGCAACGAAGCTGCACTTATTTTCTCTTATCTTTTCCATTGACAGTTCACCTTATAACTCTTATTAATGTTGTCTTCAGAAACCCAGCAATTCATGTGCACACCATATAATCACAGGAGCACAGACTCTGCACCGTCAGAAATACAGCACAATCTACATTAGTCCCACTCTCCTACACCAGGCCAATAGCCGGGAATGTTATGACACTTTAAGAGCTCTCCTAAGTAGGTTTTTAGCAGTTATGAAGTTACCACGATAACTCCCCTCTCAGGAAGTACATTCCACACCCCAACACGTTCTGGGTGAAAAGCAATCAGCAAATCCTCTCTACATGTTAAACCCTTCGCTTTCAAAGTGTGCTCCCTTGTTTTTGGCCCACTGATGAAAAGGAACAGCTGCTGTCTATCCACCCGGTCCATGCTCCTCATAATCTTATCCTTCTGAATCACATTCCTCTCAGAATTCTCTGCTCTAATATAAATAACCCAAGCTTACCCAGTCTCTCTCCATAGCTGATATGCTCCATCCCAGAGAACATCCTAGTGAATCTCCTCTGCACCCCCTCCAGTACAATCACATCCTTCCTGTAATTTGGCTCCCAGAACAACACACAGTATTACATCTTGGCCTAACCAAAGTCCTGTATTAGTATTGTAAGCTATGTCTCGATGTGTAAAGGTTATATTTAATATTCCAAATGCCTTGTTAACTCCACTATTACCCTGTCCAGTCCCAATCAGAGATGTGTGGAGAAGCACGCTCTGAGCTTCTTAGTGTGCTGACATTCAATGAGTCCTCCCCTGTCTGGTTCATTCTTCCAAAATATATCACCTCATATTTATCTGGGTTACATCCATCTACCATTAATCTGCTTATGTGGCCATTCCATCTGTATATTTCTGTAACATAAGACCTACCCCATCACTGCCAACCACCCGTGCAATCTTTGCGATACATGTAAACTCATGTACCACACTTCCCCACGCCCTCCACTTTTATATCTATATTATTTAGGAGTATCACAAATAATAAAGGTCACAGCCATATACTATACCACTGGATACTGATGTTGATTCACACAGTTTCCAGAATCTCCCTCTTTGTCCTGCCACAAAGAAATTATAAGTGTCACTTACCAAATTACCCTTGATACCATGAGATTTTACTCTCTTTATCAGTCTCCCATGTGGGGCTTTGTCAAAGGCCTTGCTGAAAAAAAAACATATGATCAACCTTCTTGAAAAAAGATCAATAAAATTCGTTCGGCATGACTCCCCTCTGATGACTATCTCTCTCTAAATGAAGATCCATTTTCTCCCACGCTATTTTCCCCAATAGTTTCACTGACACTGGTCTGATACTCACTGATCTATAGTTCCCTTATCTACCTGCACCAACCGTTCCTGTAAAAGGTGTTCTGAGTTCCTCTGGCCCCTGCCCTGTGACCAGAATTTACTTAAACATTCGGGTCAGGGCCTTTCTCCGACAGCAGTTTGTGATACAACACAGCCAGACCTGTGGACTTGTCTAATTTTATACCAGCCAAAACTATCAATCCTTGCTTGTATTTTATATCAATCTGCCCACGAGTTTCCCAGTCCAACTTCTTGAACTGTGCCTCCTCCTTCTCCTGCGTAAAACAGATGTGAATCTCTCATGTCACAATCTATCAATATTCTCCAGCTTCACACACTGATTATCCTCTTGGTTTCTAATAGGCTCTAATTATTCCCTGGTTATTCTGTCCTACTTGAGGTCCTTGTGGAATACCTTAGGATGCTCACTAATCCTGCTCGCACTTTTCAATACCCCTATGTTCTTCATTCCCCTCTGTGTGAATTTTGTAAAGCTTCATTTCGATCACCTCTCAGTCTCTAAAAATCTAAAGAATACAGACGGAGTTCCCTCATCGGACAATCTTGCCATCCGAGGGGTTAATCTAGAGAATGTACATTCAGTATATGTGATCAGTATGGTTTACTTAGATCAGAAAATCAAAACTGTACACCATACTCCAGGTACAGTCTCACCAACACGATGTGTCACTGGTGCAGAACTTCACTTCTACTCAGAGCGAATTACTACAGAAGCTGGGATCTGTACTGAACCAATGCTTGATATCACAGCGAGTAAGACATCATCCGTGGAGAGAGAGAGCACAGAACTCTTCATTGCCTATAATCTGATTCCCTTCAAACAAAGGGAAACTTAACTTTACCTTCCACCATTTGCATATGTTCTTACCAATACAATTTGCTTTATTGTTTTAGGTCTAACTTTCCGTATGAACTTTTTAAAAGTCCTCCTGATATCCAACTATACCATATCCACTGGCTCTCCATTGTTTATATCGACAAGAGACATCTTCAAGCAAAATTTTTGTAAATGTTGCCTTCCCTTTCAGAAATCTAGCATCATTCTCTAGACGTTTGCTATAACTTTCCAAGTGTCCAATATCACATTCTTTACAATAAATTCAACCAGATTCCCCACTGTGAACAGTACATTAACTGTTCGGTAGTTCACCATTCTCCCTCTTCTTCCCTTTGTAAAACCTTGGAATGCATTTATAACCTTCCACCTGAATACAGAAAAATACAGTGATTCCCAATGCAATTATTTTGTCCATTTCAGCTATCTCTGAAACTCTGATATGAAGTATTTTGGTCTGTCAGACATATCAATACAGTTATGCTTTCAAATGCTACCTGGTCACTGATATGAATGATTTTGGTCTTCAGTTACACAAGTCCCATTGTCACTTGGTATTTCTGGGAGATTTTCTGGCCCTTCCTCCGTGAAGACAGACATAAAGTAACTAGTTAGTTTCTCCCTGTCATTGTTTCTGTTCTCCACAATAAATTATCCTGTCCACACACTCACTCTTCCACATTTGACCTTGCTTTTATTTTCCTTTCAAATATTCATGGCAGTTTTTCATCAGTCTTTTTGTTTCTGGTTAGTTTGTGTTCCTGTTCTCTTTATACTTTAAATATCAGTTTATCAGTCCTGTTTTTTTGCGTCCAAAATTTCAATGAATCCACAATATATGACCCTTTTATTCGATCTAATGTAATTTTTGACTTCTTTTGTTCACCATCGTTGGGTCACCTTTGACTTTTGCGATTTATGCCTTGGAGGGATATATGTATATTACAGACCTTACAGTAAATAACATATATTGCCTGTCTTTCATTAAGTCAGTTTAATGTATTTTCCAAATTCTCTAAAGCCAACTTTATTCTCGTAACTTAATGTCTTGCACAACTCAGGTATAGACCCGTAATATAAAAAAAATCTGCTTGTATTCAGACGTCATGTAAAATTCAATATATTAAAATTACTATTCCCCAAAGATCCTCAAGAGCAAAGTATTCAATTTGCTCTTCTCATCGCACAACACCAATTCCAAAATTGCCTGATCAACAGCTCGGTGCTCAACATACTACTAAAGCAACCCGGCTCATACACACTCATGAAATCCATTTTCCCAACATTAACATTCACTTGCGTAAACACTGGTTAGATTTAACTTGAAAATTGCCCATTATTACTGCAGTACCCCAAACCCTGTATGTCTTATGTCCTGTTTTATAACATACCCAACAATTGTATTGCAGCTTTCACTTTGAATCATATCTCTCATGAATGTTTGCTTCTCCTTGCTGTTTCTAAGATCCACCACAACAGATTCTGTGGAATCTGAGTGACGTGGGCTCTGGCGAGGTTAATGGCAGATTCAGGCGAGATGTTTGGCGAGGCGTATCTCAACATGGATATTATCTCACTACATCTTACCCGTTCTTCTCAAGCGGCATTGTGAGATTTTCTCCAGATCTCCCGTTATACTGGTGTAGTAGAGAAGGACAATGATCTTCCAGCAATGCTGTGTATTCCCCCAGAGAGCGGAGACTGCACTAACCTGGGTGAGAACCTTACAGCAGGCTGGTAAAGTGCTGCTGCTGCTGTACAGGATCTTTGTGAGATTACATCCGAAGTAGTGCACATAGATTTAATCACCTCACTGTGAAAAGGATGTTGTAATGAACTCAAAGATTGTTCCCTCAACGGACATCTGAAACAAAGGTGTTAATCATCGAATCTCTCCAGTGTGGAGGCAGGACGTTTGACCCATCGACAACACACTGACTCTCCGAAGACCATCTCATCCAATCCCCACCACCTACCTCACCCAGTCTTTCGAACCTGGCGTTTTCCACGACTGATGCGCCTAGCCTCCACATCCCGGACATTATGGATAATTTAGCTTGTCCAATCCACCTAACCTGCATATTTTGGGACTGTGGGAGGAAACTGGAGATGAAATTGTACTAGGATCGCTGGTGCAGTGAGGCAGCAGTGCTAACCATTGAGCTACCCAGTATGGGCAACAAAACTTGCCTCCATAGTTCAGCCCTTGAAAAGTGACATTTGAGAATGGAGATTCCATAGGTTCCTAAAACTCTCATTGAGCGACAGAAGGAGGACATTGAGATATTGAATGGCTTGGTCAGGAACAGGAGCAGGACATGCATGTCCATTGATACTATAATGTATGAACACCAGGAGTACATTCAGCCCAGCGAGTGTGTAAAGCAAGAATAGAGTTAGTCCAATCAGCCACCCATGCCTCTTACACAGCAATTGGAGCCGATCTTTTACAGCCTTGTGCCTGTTACACAGGAATTATGGAAGGGAACATAATCCTTATAGAAAGGGAAGGACTTCAAATAACCAGCTTCACTCGGAAATGAAAAGTGGTGAGAAAATTATTGAGATTGAAGACAAATTGTTAGGATGCGTTATGAAGGAATTAATAACAGGAGATTTCCAAAGTCAAGCCACAATCCAACATAGTTTTATAAAGGATAAATCATGTTTTAATAATTTTACTAACTTTTTTAAAAAAAGCGTAACAAGCAAGGTGGATAATGGGGGTCCTCTTGATATATTATATCTGGACTTCCAGACATCAGTGCATAACGTGTCTTGAAAAAGGTTAATATACAAGACAAGAACACATGGGATTAGGAACAATTTACTTGCTAGGGGAGAGGATTAGTTAACCAGTAAAAGCCATGATATGGAGCCACTGATTTTGGACTGGATTGGACAAGGTCAAAAATCAAACGACACCAGGTTAGAGTTCAATGGGTTTATTTGTAAACACAAGTTTTCCTTGCGCTGCTCCTTCATCAGTTGTAAGAGGGAGGGGAAGACTTTAAACGCAGAAGTTATAAGGAAAAGACCAAAGGGCTGTACAACTCATGAATTGTACGCACCTAAGATGGCTCTTAAATACTTAATCAGTTAGAATGGAGGTGCAAGTTTGATTGATTAATATGCAAATTGCAGAATTTATTTCAAGTCACTGCCTGGAGATACCTTCAGGTATTATCGATGTAAATGAAGTAATACTTGCGGTCAGACAATGTATTCTAAGCGTGATGCCTTGTTTGGACTCTGTCTGTGTCTTGACCTGGAGTTAGTCTGGTTTTGTTTACAAAGTACGATATATAAAATAACACATTGACTGAATGTCTACAAATTGTATGTTTTGGAACAAAATAAAATGCATCTGCGAATACAAATGGGAA
This sequence comes from Chiloscyllium punctatum, assembly GCF_047496795.1. Classification (NCBI taxonomy): domain Eukaryota; kingdom Metazoa; phylum Chordata; class Chondrichthyes; order Orectolobiformes; family Hemiscylliidae; genus Chiloscyllium; species Chiloscyllium punctatum. The sequence goes on along the minus strand of NW_027311216.1, from coordinate 5,795 downwards.
AATGCAAATTCAACCCACAGATTTATTTGTGCATTCGTGTGTGTGGGTGTGCATATGTGTGAGGGGCGTGTCTGCGTGAAGAGGAGAGAGAGACAATGTGTGTATGTGAGAGAGAGTGAGGTGGAGTGTGTGTGTGAGTGCAGGAGGGAGAGAGAGTGGCTGTGTGTGCATGTGTGTGTGACAGAGTGGAGTGCGTGTGTGAAATGTGAGGGGGTAGTGCGAGTGTGTGTGAGGAGCAGAGAGGGAGAATCTGCATCAGAGTATGTAACGGGGAGAGTGAGAGGGTGTGCTTATCCAGCCTAAGACACAAACAGATATGGCAACCCTCTGTCTCTGACCTTTGAGCTAATTTTGTATCCAAATGACTTTCATAAGAACCATCCTTGTTAAACAGATGTCCGTGCACAATGTTATTCAACGTCTTACTGATGTCCAGATCGACAATGTACACCACTCAGTCTCAATTAGTCTTTTTAGTTGCTTCTTCAAAGAAATCTCCGTCAAGTCAGTGAGACATAATATTGCTTGCACAAAGCCATGTTTACTATCTTTAATTAATTGTTACCTTTCAAAATGCGTGAAAATCCGATGACTCATAATTCTCTTCAACAACTTACCCACCACTGAGGTCAGGCTCACTACCTTCTCCTTATTAACCTTCTTAAATCCTTTAAGTCATGGCACCACGTTAACCAACCCTCAGTCTTCCGGCACTTTACCTGTGACTATTAATAATAGCAAGGGTCCCAGCAATCACTTCCCCAGCTTCTCACAGAGTTCTAGCGGACATCAATAAAAGCCAGGACATTTTCATTCTTTTGCATGTTTTAAGACCTCCAGCAGCTCCTCTGTAATACAGACACTTTCCAAGATGTCACTACTATTTCCACAAGTTCTCTAACTTCCATATCCTGCTGCTCAGTAAATACTGATACAAAATATTCGTTCAGTACCTCCTCCGTTTTCTGTGGCTCTGCACATAGGCAGCCTTGCTGATCTTTCAGGATGTCCTATTCACTCCACAGTTACTCTTGTGTCCTTGACGTATTTGTAGAATTCCTTTGAATTCTCCTTAACTCTTTTTGCCAAAGCTATCACATGTCCCCTTTTTATGCTCCAAATTTCCCTATTAACTATACTCTTGTTGACTTCAGACTCTTCTAGTGATTCACTTTAAATCAGGAATTAAGAGGCTAATAATGACTATTCCGATTGTCGGAAAAGTCCATCTGGTTCACTGACACCTTTTAAGGAAACAAACTGCCATTCTTACCTGGTCTGGCCTACAAGTGACTCCAGACTCACAGCAATATGGTTGACTGCTAACTGCCCTCTGGGCAAGTAGGGATGGGTAATAGATGCTTGTCTAGCCAGGGGCACCTTCATCCTGTGAATGAATTAAAAAGAAACCCTCAATTCCTGCTGTCTATACCTGACATATGCTTCCCGTTTATTCGTGACCAGAGCCTCAATTTCTACAACGCTCCAGCATTCCTTCCACACACCAGCGTTAGCCTTCATCCCAATAGTGCCATAATGTCTCTGTATTTCTGACATCTCATTTCTGAAGCCTTCCCACTTCCCAACTGACCCCCTTTTCTGAGAATATCTGTCCCCATCGAATTTGGAAAATTATCAGTTAATCGTCAAAATTGGTTTACAACAATTTAGAACTTTAAGTTTTGGACATGGTTCATCCTTTTCCATCTCTATTTTAAAACTAATAGAATTATGATGACTTGCCATAAAGTGCTCCGCCGCTGATACCTCAACCACCCCCTCCCAACTGCCTTATATCGAAAGGGTAAGGTGACGTTTAGCCCCTTCTCTGTGATGGAGAGCATTGGTCAAGCAGCTGCAGCTTTGTAACTGGTCAGCAGAGTCTTCGACTCATTGGGTTGATTGAAACAAGAATTTGTCCCTGTGACATTTTCATTGAGTGTGACAGAGGGATGTTCTGCACGAGGCTGAGCTAGTTTCCTGGTGCTATCTTATCTAACTCAACCAATTATCTACCCACCTCACCCCATGGCATCCCTCTCATTCAATGCCAGCCCGATTCTCCCACCTATCACGGCTGTAGGTACTCAGCATCGTCCGTATATCCCTGGATATTCTGTGATCCCTGGCATTGGTGCCATCTTTAAAAGGCCAATGGGCACACGATTGAGCATTCTCAGTTTGGAGCTGCCCTGCACAGATTACCCCGAGCATGGCAGATAAGTGGCAATTACACAGCGGTTTGTCGACAGGGGCACGGAGGTTATGGTGGATGGACTAGTACAGACATGGACCATTCTCTTCCCAGAGGGGGCCACACCACCAGACCCACCGAGCAAGGTCTGAGCTTAGTGCAGTACCTGTGGTCTGAAGGAATGTCCAGTAATACAGGACAAGCATCAATGACCTTCCCCTCTCTGTCAGGATAAAGTTCACCTTATACTGCCTGCTCCCTCACACTCATTGTATATCTGCTGTAGCAGCAAACCCTGATCAAGGCTCATGCTCCTCACTCTCCTGCTGCATGTAGCACCATCCCTCTCTCTTTCCCCTCTACTATATCTCCCTCACTAATAGCACTGCATGGATACAACACTGTTGACTGACTCCCTCTGGACACACCACCATCTCCCACCTGCACACCTCACACGCCCCCCCCCACCTACTCCAACGCTTTAAGCACGGTCATCCAATCCCACCTTCACTCCATCCTTCCCCGTCTCCTATTCCAGGAGAAACAGCTTGAAATAGGACAGAAATGGCCAAGCCGGGTGGTGGGTTGTCCAACATCCATCTATCCCCCCAACACTCCGTACCGGTGTGCCTGTATTTCCCTCTGTTAGTATCTATACGTGGGTGCAGGTCTGACAGTCTTTGTGGTGTTTAAAAGGACACAATCTCTCCCTCAGCTGGTCTCCCAAACCTACTTCAGTGACAATGACAGAGGGTGATAACCTTCGAGTATTCAATCTGGGAGGGAGAGAGGGCAGCAGCTCACAGCACCATCCAAACTTACAGCACCATCAACACACACACAATGCTGGTAGGTGGAGGGTTGTAAATATACTTTGTCCTTTCAGAATGAAAATGCTCACCTCTGAGTGAACCATTTTGTCAGGAGATTAGATGAATTTATGTCTCATTCTGTGACTTGCAATTCTTAAAAGTTACGTGAGAAAGTATTGAGAAGTCCTGAAAAAGGCCCATTAGTGGTGGTAATGACGCAGGAACAACATCACTTAGTATCAGACAAAACTGCTTGTGCTTCTAAAGATATTATTTGAAAAATCAAACGGTCATGCAATTTGAAAGATTCACAACAAAGGATTTATTCTCTTCTCAGAGTTAAAAACTGTGGCACCGATGCAGAGGTGTGGGTAGTCCAGCAGATTGTACGAATCTAATCACAAAACTCTGAGGCGAGCACTGCTGCCTCACAGCACCAGGCACTCGGGCTCGTGTCCACCCTCAGGCGACTGTCTGTGTGGAGTTTCACATTCTCACTATGTCTGCGAGAGTTCCCTCTGGGTGTTCTGGTTTCCACCCACTGTCCAACATTGTGGATGTTAGGTGAATTGGACATGCTAAATTATCCATAGTGCTGAGGGATATGTAGGTTAGGGGCATTATTCATTCGTAAGCATAGCATAGCATTTCAACGGGTCTGGGTGGGATACTCTTCGAAGGGTCAGTGTGGACCTGTTGGGTCGAAGGGCCTGTTTCCACACTGTAGCGATTCTATGAACTCCATGAACAACAGGGACAGACGGAGAGAGAGAATGAAGAGGAAGATTTTGATTCCAAGTTCAATATATTTATTTCAAAAACAACTTTGCACAGAGATGCAGACAGAGGTACACACAGACTGAGATACTGAACGAACACACATAAAACATGCTCACAGAGATACGCACATAGATATGGATATTTCCACACAAACATAACCCAATATACAGGCACACACGATCTTTAATACAGAGACATATACATTTTTTAATGAATAAGCTATCATTGGTTAGTCGGAGACGGCAGGAGAATGGGGTTCAGAAATATTTCAGCCATGGTCAAATATCATGGCAGAAAAGATGGGCTGAATGGCCTTATTCTGTTCCAGTGTTCATTGCTTATATGATCTTTCCTGGAATTGTCTTTCCACGAGGTCAATGGAAACTGAATTTGATAACTATTTGGTTGAGGAGAGTTAATGGGAATGTGGACAGGTTTGAGGGGCTGAGTGGTCGCAGACTTTTTCTAATTGTCGACTCCTTATATATCAAAAGAGTGGTGATTGGTTTGAGGGGGTCACATTTTGAGAATAAGAACCTTTCCATTTCAGACTCAGATAGGGATGCTCCCTTCTCTTTAGGGTTGTGTAATCTGTGGTGTTCTCATCCCTAGGGAGCAGTGAAGACTGGGTTACAGAAAACACTCAAGGTTGAGTTCCATAGAACTTTGATGAACTGGAGACTCCATGTTTATTGTGAACAGACATGAAAATGATGTTTAGTTACAGTCACATAAACAATGCACATTCCGAATGGTGCAGCAGGCTCAAGGGGCTGAATGGCCAGCTGCTGCTCCTAACCCATGTGTTGTTCTCTCAAGCACTCCTAAATGTTCCAGAGGTAAAGAAAGATGCCATTCAGCCAGACAGCATCGTTACAATGAGACAGAAAGAGACCATTCTGCCATCTAAGGATTTACGCATGAAGAGATTGAAGTCATTCAACTCACTAAGTACATTACACATATAGGATAGGGCCATCCAACCTTTTTAACCTGCTGCCCAGCAACAGGGGAAACCCAGTTAACTATCAGGGAATAAACATTCGGGATATTCAGGTTGTAAAGTTGTAACTGTGTGGAGTTTCTCGGGGATCAGAGTGAGATTATCAACTATTTACAATCAATACCAATGACTTGGATGAGAGGACTGATTGTCTTGGAGCTCAGTTAGCTCATTCACCAAGATAGTCATTTAACTGGACATGGAGACTCTGCAATGGGATACAGATGGGGAGGTTAGTGAGCAAAACTTTGGCAGAAAACAGTATAATGTGGGTTAAGAGAAGTCAGTGTTGTGTTGACCAGAGAAAATAACAGAAACCTACTTAAATGGAGAGAAAATCCGAGAACTCATTGGTACAGAACGATTAGTGCATTCTGCTACATGAGCCACATACACCTCGTCAGCAGATTCAGCCAATAATTAGAAAAGGATATCGAATCTTGCTGTTTTATGCAAAGGCTATTTGGTATAATCATTAGGATTTATTACTGCATTTGTACAAGATAATACTGAGACTACATCTGATGTATTGTGTCTTGTAATGAAAGCCTAATCTGAAAGAAAAATATGCATTGGTTTTAGAAGCTTTTCACTGATGTTTTAGTTTACTCTTTGCTAGAATGAAGGCCTGATGGGATCATAGTGTCATACAGCACGGAAACAGACCCTTCAGTCCAGCTTATCTGCACCAACCAGATATTCCAATCTGAAAGAGTAATCTTTACCAGCATTAGACCCATAATCCTCTAACCAGTTCTTAATCACATACCCATCCATTGCCTCTGAAATGTTGTAATTGTACCAGCCTCCATCACCTTCGCTGCCAGCTCATTCCATACACACACTACCCTCTGTGTAAAAAAGTTACATAGAACATAGAACATAGAACAATACAGCACAGAACAGGCCCTTCGGCCCACGATGTTGTGCCGAACATTTGTTCTAGCTTAAGCACCCATCTATGTATCTATTCAATTGCCGCTTAAAGGTCACCAGTGATTCTGAC
>NW_027311215.1:0-33211 GCF_047496795.1 Chiloscyllium punctatum | reverse complement strand
TGGCCGTTAGGGAAGATCGATCATAACGGGGGGGTTAGGGAAGAGTGATCATAACAGGGGGATTAGGGAAGATCGATCATAACGGGGGGGTTAGGGAAGAGTGATCATAACGGGGGGGGTTAGGGAAGATCGATCATAATGGAGGGGTTAGGGAAGATCGATCACAACGGGGGGGTTAGGGAAGATCGATCATAATGGAGGGGTTAGGGAAGATCGATCATAATGGAGGGGTTAGGGAAGATCGATCATAACAGGGGGGGGTTAGGGAAGATCGGTCATAATGGAGGGGTTAGGGAAGATCGATCATAACAGGGGGGGGTTAGGGAAGATCGATCATAATGGAGGGGTTAGGGAAGATCGATCATAATGGGGGGTTAGGGAAGATCGATCATAATGGGGGGTTAGGGAAGATCGATCATAACGGGGGGTTAGGGAAGAGTGATCATAACGGGGGGGTTAGGGAAGATCGATCATAACAGGGGGGGGTTAGGGAAGATCGATCATAACGGGGGGTTAGGGAAGAGTGATCATAACAGGGGGGTTAGGGAAGATCGATCATAACGGGGGGGGTTAGGGAAGATCGATCATAATGGGGGGTTAGGGAAGAGTGATCATAACGGGGGGGTTAGGGAAGATCGATCATAACGGGGGGGGTTAGGGAAGATCGATCATAATGGAGGGGTTAGGGAAGATCGATCACAACGGGGGGGTTAGGGAAGATCGATCATAACGGGGGTTAGGGAAGAGTGATCATAACGGGGGGTTAGGGAAGATCGATCATAACGGGGGGTTAGGGAAGATCGATCATAACGGGGGGGGTTAGGGAAGATCGATCATAACGGGGGTTAGGGAAGAGTGATCATAACAGGGGGGTTAGGGAAGATCGATCATAACGGGGGGTTAGGGAAGAGTAATCATAACGGGGGGGTTAGGGAAGATCGATCATAACGGGGGGATTAGGGAAGATCGATCATAATGGAGGGGTTAGGGAAGATCGATCATAATGGGGGGATTAGGGAAGATCGATCATAACGGGGGGTTAGGGAAGATCGATCACAACGGGGGGTGTTAGGGAAGATCGATCATAACGGGGGGGTTAGGGAATAGTGATCATAACGGGGGGGTTAGGGAAGATCGATCATAACGGGGGGGTTAGGGAAGAGTGATCATAACAGGGGGATTAGGGAAGATCGATCATAATGGGGGGGTTAGGGAAGAGTGATCATAACGGGGGCGTTAGGGAAGATCGATCATCACGGGGGGATTAGGGAAGATCGATCATAATGGGGGGTTAGGGAAGATCGATCACAATGGGGGGATTAGGGAAGAGTGATCATAATGGGGGGTTAGGGAAGATCGATCATACCGGGGGGGTTAGGGAAGATCGATCATAACGGGGGGGTGGGGTTTAGGGAAGATCGATCATAACCGGGGGGGTTAGGGAAGAGTGATCATAACGGGGGGGTTAGGGAAGAGTGATCATAACAGGGGGGTTAGGGAAGATCAATAATAACGGGGGGGGGGGTTTAGGGAAGAGTGATCATAACAGGGGTTTAGGGAAGAGTGATCATAACAGGGGGTTAGGGAAGAGTGATCATAACGGGGGGTTAGGGAAGATCGATCATAACGGGGGGTTACAGAAGAGTGATCAAAACGGGGGTTAGGGAAGAGTGATCATAACGGGGGGGGTTAGGGAAGATCGATCATAACAGGGGGCGGTTAGGGAAGATCGATCATAATGGAGGGGTTAGGGAAGATCGATCATAACGGGGGGGTTAGGGAAGATCGATCATAATGGAGGGGTTAGGGAAGATCGATCATAACGGGGGGTTAGGGAAGATCAATAATAACGGGGGGGGGGGTTTAGGGAAGAGTGATCATAACGGGGGGTTAGGGAAGAGTGATCATAACGGGGGTTAGGGAAGAGTGAACATAACGGGGGGTGACAGAAGAGTGATCATAACGGGGGGGTTAGGGAAGAGTGATCATAATGGGGGGGGTTAGGGAAGATCGATCATAACGGGGGTTAGGGAAGAGTGAACATAACGGGGGGTTAGGGAAGAGTGATCATAACGGGGGTTAGGGAAGAGTGATCATAACGGGGGGTTAGGGAAGATCGATCATAACGGGGGGATTAGGGAAGAGTGATCATAACGGGGGTTAGGGAAGATCGATCATAACAGGGGGATTAGGGAAGAGTGATCATAATGGGGGGGTTAGGGAAGATCGATCATAACGGGGGGTTAGTGAAGAGTGATCATAACAGGGGTTTTAGGGAAGATCGATCCTAACGGGGGGTTAGGGAAGAGTGATCATAACGGGGGGTTAGGGAAGATCGATCATAACGGGGGGTTAGGGAAGATCAATAATAACGGGGGGGGGGGTTTAGGGAAGAGTGATCATAACGGGGGGTTAGGGAAGAGTGATCATAACGGGGGTTAGGGAAGAGTGAACATAACGGGGGGTTACAGAAGAGTGATCATAACGGGGGGGGTTAGGGAAGAGTGATCATAATGGGGGGGGTTAGGGAAGATCGATCATAACGGGGGTTAGGGAAGAGTGAACATAACGGGGGGTTAGGGAAGAGTGATCATAACGGGGGTTAGGGAAGAGTGATCATAACGGGGGGTTAGGGAAGATCGATCATAACGGGGGGATTAGGGAAGAGTGATCATAACGGGGGTTAGGGAAGATCGATCATAACGGGGGGATTAGGGAAGAGTGATCATAATGGGGGGGTTAGGGAAGATCGATCATAACGGGGGGTTAGTGAAGAGTGATCATAACGGGGTGTTAGGGAAGATCGATCATAATGGGGGAATTAGGGAAGATCGATCATAACGGGGGGATTAGGGAAGAGTAATCATAACGGGGGGTTAGGGGAGATCGATCATAACAGGGGGTTAGGGAAGATCGATCATAACGGGGGGGTTAGGGAAGAGTGATCATAACGGGGGGTTAGGGGCGATCGATCATAACGGGGGGGTTAGGGAAGATCGATCATAACGGGGGGCTAAGGGAAGATCGATCATAATGGGTGGGTTAGGGAAGATCGATCATAACGGGGGTTTAGGGAAGATCGATCATAATGGGGGGGTTAGGGAAGATCAATCATAACAGGGGGATTAGGGAAGAGTGATCATAACGGGGGGTTAGGGAAGAGTGATCATAACGGGGGGGGTTAGGGAAGATCGATCATAACGGGGGGTTAGGGAAGAGTGATCATAACGGGGGGGGTTAGGGAAGATCGATCATAACAGGGGGGGGTTAGGGAAGATCGATCATAATGGAGGGGTTAGGGAAGATCGATCATAACGGGGGGGTTAGGGAAGATCGATCATAATGGAGGGGTTAGGGAAGATCGATCATAATGGGGGGTTAGGGAAGATCGATCATAACGGGGGGTTAGGGAAGATCGATCATAACGGGGGTTTAGGGAAGATCGATCATAATGGGGGGGTTAGGGAAGATCAATCATAACAGGGGGATTAGGGAAGAGTGATCATAACGGGGGGTTAGGGAAGAGTGATCATAACGGGGGGGGTTAGGGAAGATCGATCATAACGGGGGGTTAGGGAAGAGTGATCATAACGGGGGGGGTTAGGGAAGATCGATCATAACAGGGGGGGGTTAGGGAAGATCGATCATAATGGAGGGGTTAGGGAAGATCGATCATAACGGGGGGGTTAGGGAAGATCGATCATAATGGAGGGGTTAGGGAAGATCGATCATAATGGGGGGTTAGGGAAGATCGATCATAACGGGGGGTTAGGGAAGATCGATCATAACGGGGGGTTAGGGAAGATCGATCATAACGGGGGGTTAGGGAAGAGTGATCATAACGGGGGGGGGTTAGGGAAGATCGATCATAACAGGGGGGGGGTTAGGGAAGATCGATCATAATGGAGGGGTTAGGGAAGATCGATCATAATGGGGGGTTAGGGAAGATCGATCATAACGGGGGGTTAGGGAAGATCGATCATAACGGGGGGTTAGGGAAGAGTGATCATAACGGGGGGGTTAGGGAAGATCGATCATAACAGGGGGGGGTTAGGGAAGAGTGATCATAACGGGGGGTTAGGGAAGAGTGATCATAACGGGGGGGGTTAGGGAAGATCGATCATAACAGGGGGGGGTTAGGGAAGATCGATCATAACGGGGGGGTTAGGGAAGAGTGATCATAACGGGGGGGTTAGGGAAGATCGATCATAACGGGGGGGGTTAGGGAAGATCGATCATAATGGAGGGGTTAGGGAAGATCGATCACAACGGGGGGGTTAGGGAAGATCGATCATAACGGGGGTTAGGGAAGAGTGATCATAACGGGGGGTTAGGGAAGATCGATCATAACGGGGGGTTAGGGAAGATCGATCATAACGGGGGGGGTTAGGGAAGATCGATCATAACGGGGGTTAGGGAAGAGTGATCATAACAGGGGGGTTAGGGAAGATCGATCATAACGGGGGTTAGGGAAGAGTAATCATAACGGGGGGGTTAGGGAAGATCGATCATAACGGGGGGATTAGGGAAGATCGATCATAATGGGGGGTTAGGGAAGATCGATCATAATGGGGGGATTAGGGAAGATCGATCATAACGGGGGGTTAGGGAAGATCGATCACAACGGGGGGTGTTAGGGAAGATCGATCATAACGGGGGGGGTTAGGGAATAGTGATCATAACGGGGGGGTTAGGGAAGATCGATCATAATGGGGGGTTAGGGAAGAGTGATCATAACAGGGGGATTAGGGAAGATCGATCATAATGGGGGGGTTAGGGAAGAGTGATCATAACGGGGGGGTTAGGGAAGATCGATCATAACGGGGGGATTAGGGAAGATCGATCATAATGGGGGGTTAGGGAAGATCGATCACAATGGGGGGATTAGGGAAGAGTGATCATAATGGGGGGTTAGGGAAGATCGATCATACCGGGGGGGTTAGGGAAGATCGATCATAACGGGGGGGTGGGGTTTAGGGAAGATCGATCATAACCGGGGGGGTTAGGGAAGAGTGATCATAACGGGGGGGTTAGGGAAGAGTGATCATAACAGGGGGGTTAGGGAAGATCAATAATAACGGGGGGGGGGGGTTTAGGGAAGAGTGATCATAACAGGGGTTTAGGGAAGAGTGATCATAACAGGGGGTTAGGGAAGAGTGATCATAACGGGGGGTTAGGGAAGAGTGATCATAACGGGGGGTTACAGAAGAGTGATCAAAACGGGGGTTAGGGAAGAGTGATTATAACAGGGGTTTTAGGGAAGATCGATCCTAACGGGGGGTTAGGGGCGATCGATCATAACGGGGGGGTTAGGGAAGATCGATCATAACGGGGGGTTAGGGAAGATCAATAATAACGGGGGGGGGGGGGTTTAGGGAAGAGTGATCATAACGGGGGGTTAGGGAAGAGTGATCATAACGGGGGTTAGGGAAGAGTGAACATAACGGGGGGTTACAGAAGAGTGATCATAACGGGGGGGTTAGGGAAGAGTGATCATAATGGGGGGGTTAGGGAAGAGTGATCATAACAGGGGGGTTAGGGAAGATCAATAATAACGGGGGGGGGGGTTTAGGGAAGAGTGATCATAACAGGGGTTTAGGGAAGAGTGATCATAACAGGGGGTTAGGGAAGAGTGATCATAACGGGGGGTTAGGGAAGATCGATCATAACGGGGGTTAGGGAAGAGTGAACATAACGGGGGGTTAGGGAAGAGTGATCATAACGGGGGTTAGGGAAGAGTGATCATAACGGGGGGTTAGGGAAGATCGATCATAACGGGGGGATTAGGGAAGAGTGATCATAACGGGGGTTAGGGAAGATCGATCATAACGGGGGGATTAGGGAAGAGTGATCATAATGGGGGGGTTAGGGAAGATCGATCATAACGGGGGGTTAGTGAAGAGTGATCATAACGGGGGGTTAGGGAAGATCGATCATAATGGGGGAATTAGGGAAGATCGATCATAACGGGGGGATTAGGGAAGAGTAATCATAACGGGGGGTTAGGGGAGATCGATCATAACAGGGGGTTAGGGAAGATCGATCATAACGGGGGGATTAGGGAAGAGTGATCATAACGGGGGGTTAGGGGCGATCGATCATAACGGGGGGGTTAGGGAAGATCGATCATAACGGGGGGGTAAGGGAAGATCGATCATAATGGGTGGGTTAGGGAAGATCGATCATAACGGGGGTTTAGGGAAGATCGATCATAATGGGGGGGTTAGGGAAGATCAATCATAACAGGGGGATTAGGGAAGAGTGATCATAACGGGGGGTTAGGGAAGATCGATCATAATGGGTGGGTTAGGGAAGATCGATCATAACGGGGGTTTAGGGAAGATCGATCATAATGGGGGGGTTAGGGAAGATCAATCATAACAGGGGGATTAGGGAAGAGTGATCATAACGGGGGGGGTTAGGGAAGATCGATCATAACGGGGGGTTAGGGAAGATCGATCATAACGGGGGGGTTAGGGAAGATCGATCATAACAGGGGGATTAGGGAAGAGTGATCATAACGGGGGGGTTAGGGAAGATCGATCATAATGGGGGGGGTTAGGGAAGATCGATCATAACGGGGGGATCAGGGAAGATCGATCATAACGGGGGTTTACAGAAGAGTGATCATAACGGGGGTTAGGGAAGATCAATCATAACAGGGGGATTAGGGAAGAGTGATCATAACGGGGGGTTAGGGAAGATCGATCATAATGGGTGGGTTAGGGAAGATCGATCATAACGGGGGTTTAGGGAAGATCGATCATAACAGGGGGATTAGGGAAGAGTGATCATAACGGGGGGGGTTAGGGAAGATCGATCATAACGGGGGGTTAGGGAAGATCGATCATAACGGGGGGGTTAGGGAAGATCGATCATAACAGGGGGATTAGGGAAGAGTGATCATAACGGGGGGGTTAGGGAAGATCGATCATAATGGGGGGGGTTAGGGAAGATCGATCATAACGGGGGGATCAGGGAAGATCGATCATAACGGGGGTTTACAGAAGAGTGATCATAACGGGGGTTAGGGAAGATCAATCATAACAGGGGGATTAGGGAAGAGTGATCATAACGGGGGGTTAGGGAAGAGTGATCATAACGGGGGGGGTTAGGGAAGATCGATCATAATGGGGGGGGTTAGGGAAGATCGATCATAATGGGGGGGGTTAGGGAAGATCGATCATAACGGGGGGATCAGGGAAGATCGATCATAACGGGGGTTTACAGAAGAGTGATCATAACGGGGGTTAGGGAAGATCGATCATAACGGGGGGTTAGGGAAGATCGATCATAACGGGGGGGTTAGGGAAGATCGATCATAACGGGGGGGTTAGGGAAGATCGATCATAACGGGGGGGGTTAGGGAAGAGTGATCATAACGGGGGTTAGGGAAGATCGATCATAACGGGGGGGTTAGGGAAGATTGATCATAACGGGGGGGTTAGGGAAGAGTGATCATAACGGGGGGTTAGGGGAGATCGATCATAACAGGGGGTTAGGGAAGATCGATCATAACGGGGGGGGTTAGGGAAGATCGATCATAATGGGGGGTTAGGGAAGATCGATCATAATGGGGGGGTTAGGGAAGATCAATCATAACGGGGGGTTAGGGAAGATCGATCATAATGGGGGGATTAGGGAAGATCGATCATAACAGGGGGATTAGGGAAGAGTGATCATAACGGGGGGGTTAGAGAAGATCGATCATAACGGGGGGGTTAGGGAAGATCGATCATAATGGGGGGGGTTAGGGAAGATCGATCATAACGGGGGGATTAGGGAAGAGTGATCATAACGGGGGGGTTAGGGAAGATCGATCATAATGGGGGGGTTAGGGAAGATCGATCATAACGGGGGGATTAGGGAAGAGTGATCATAACGGGGGGTTACAGAAGAGTGATCATAACGGGGGTTAGGGAAGATCGATCATAACGGGGGGTTAGGGAAGATCAATCATAACGGGGGGGTTAGGGAAGATCGATCATAACGGGGGGGTTAGGGAAGATCGATCATAACGGGGGGGTTAGGGAAGAGTTATCATAACGGGGGGGTTAGGGAAGATCGATCATAATGGGGGGGTAGGGAAGAGTGATCATAACGGGGGGTTAGGGAAGAGTGATCATAACGGGGGTTAGGGAAGATCGATCATAACGGGGGGTTAGGGAAGATCGATCATAACGGGGGTTAGGGAAGATCGATCATAACGGGGGGTTAGGGAAGAGTGATCATAACGGGGGGTTAGGGAAGAGTGATCATAATGGGGGGGTTAGGGAAGAGTGATCATAACGGGGGTTAGGGAAGATCGATCATAATGGGGAGTTAGGGAAGAGTGATCATAACGGGGGTTAGGGAAGATCGATCATATCGGGGGGGTTAGGGAAGATAGATCATAACGGGGGGATTAGGGAAGATCGATCATAACAGGGGTGTTAGGGAAGAGTGAACATAACGGGGGGTTAGGGAAGATCGATCATAATGGGGGGGTTAGGGAAGATCGATCATAACGGGGGGGGGTTAGGGAAGAGTGATCATAACGAGGGGGTTAGGGAAGAGTGATCATAACGGGGGGGGTTAGGGAAGAGTGATCATAACGGGGGTTAGGGAAGAGTGATCATAACGGGGTTTAGGGAAGATCGATCATAACAGGGGTTAGGGAAGATCGATCATAACGGGGGGGATAGGGAAGATCGATCATAATGGGGGGGTTAGGGAAGATCGATCATAATGGGGGGATTAGGGAAGATCGATCATAACGGGGGGGGATTAGGGAAGAGTGATCATAACGGGGGGGTTAGGGAAGAGTGATCATAACGGGGGGTTAGGGAAGAGTGATCATAACGGGGGTTAGGGAAGATCGATCATAAAGGGGGGTTAGGGAAGATCGATCATAACGGGGGGGTTAGGGAAGATCGATCATAACGGGGGTGTTAGGGAAGTGTTAACATAACGGGGGGTTACAGAAGAGTGATCATAACGGGGGTTAGGGAAGAGTGATTATAACAGGGGGTGTTAGGGAAGATCGATCATAACGGGGGATTAGGGAAGAGTGATCATAATGGGGGGGTTAGGGAAGAGTGATCATAACGGGGGGGTTAGGGAAGAGTGATCATAACAGGGGGTTAGGGAAGAGTGATCATAACGGGGGTTAGGGAAGAGTGATCATAACGGGGGGTTAGGGAAGATCGATCATAACGGGGGTGTTAGGGAAGATCGATCATAACGGGGGGGTTAGGGAAGAGTGATCATAACGGGGGGATAGGGAAGATCGATCATAATGGGGGGATAGGGAAGAGTGATTATAACAGGGGTTTTAGGGAAGATCGATCCTAACGGGGGGTTAGGGAAGATCGATCATAACAGGGGATTAGGGAAGATCGATCATAACGGGGGGGTTAGGGAAGATCGATCATAACGGGGGGTTAGGGAAGAGTGATCATAACGGGGGGTTAGGGAAGATCGATCATAACGGGGGGGGTTAGGGAAGATCGATCATAACGGGGGGATAGGGAAGAGTGATCATAACGGGGGGTTAGGGAAGATCGATCATAACGGGGGGGTTAGGGAAGATGGATCATAACGGGGGATTAGGCAAGATCGATCATAACGGGGGGTGTTAGGGAAGAGTGATCATAACGGGGGGGTTAGGGAAGAGTGATCATAACGGGGGTTAGGGAAGATCGATCATAACGGGGGATTAGGCAAGATCGATCATAACGGGGGGGTTAGGGAAGATCGATCATAACGGGGGGATTAGGGAAGAGTGATCATAACCGGGGTTAGGGAAGAGTGATCATAACGGGGGTTAGGGAAGATCGATCATAATGGGGGGTTAGGGAAGATCGATCATAATGGGGGGGTTACAGAAGAGTGATCATAACGGGGGGGTTAGGGAAGAGTGATCATAACGGGGGTTAGGGAAGATCGATCATAACGGGGTGGTTAGGGAAGATCGATCATAACGGGGGGTTAGGGGAGATCGATCATAACAGGGGGGTTAGGGAAGATCGATCATAATGGGGGGGGTTAGGGAAGATCGATCATAACGGGGGTGTTAGGGAAGAGTGATCATAACGGGGGTTAGGGAAGAGTGATCATAACGGGGGGTTAGGGAAGAGTGATCATAACGGGGGTTAGGGAAGATCGATCATAACGGGGGGTTAGGGAAGAGTGATCATAACGGGGGGTTAGGGAAGAGTGATCATAACGGGGGTTAGGGAAGATCGATCATAACGGGGGGTTAGGGAAGAGTGATCATAACGGGGGTTAGGGAAGATCGATCATAACGGGGGTTAGGGAAGAGTGATCATAACGGGGGGGTTAGGGAAGATCGATCATGACGGGGGTTAGGGAAGAGTGATCATAACGGGGGGGGTTAGGAAAGATCAATAATAACGGGGGGTTAGGGAAGATCGATCATAACGGGGGGTTAGGGAAGATCGATCATAACGGGGGGGTTAGGGAAGAGTGATCATAACGGGGGGTTAGGGAAGATCGATCATAACGGGGGGGTTAGGGAAGAGTGATCATAACGGGAGGGTTAGGGAAGAGTGATCATAATGGGGGTTAGGGAAGAGTGATCATAACGGGGGGGTTAGGGAAGAGTGATCATAATGGGGGGTTTAGGGAAGAGGGATCATAACGGGGGGGTTAGGGAAGAGTGATCATAACGGGGGTTAGGGAAGATCGATCATAACGGGGGGGTTAGGGAAGATCGATCATAACAGGGGGGTTAGGGAAGATCGATCATAATGGGGGGGTTAGGGAAGATCGATCATAACGGGGGTGTTAGGGAAGAGTGATCATAACGGGGGTTAGGGAAGATCGATCATAATGGGGGGATTAGGGAAGAGTTATCATAACGGGGGTTAGGGAAGAGTGATCATAACAGGGGGTTAGGGAAGATCGATCATAACGGGTGGTTAGGGAAGATCGATCATAATGGGGGGATTAGGGAAGAGTGATCATAATGGGGGGAGCTAGGGAAGAGTGATCATAACGGGGGGGTTAGGGAAGAGTGATCATAACGGGGGATTAGGGAAGATCAATCATAACGGGGGGTTAGGGAAGAGTTATCATAACAGGAGGTTAGGGAAGATCGATCATAATGGGGGGATTAGGGAAGAGTGATCATAGCCGGGGGGGGGCTAGGGAAGAGTGATCATAGCGGGGGGATTAGGGAAGATCGATCATAACGGGGGGATTAGGGAAGATCGATCATAACGGGGGGTTAGTGAAGAGTGATCATAACGGGGGTTAGGGAAGAGTGATCATAATGGGGGGTTAGGGAAGAGTGATCATAATGGGGGGTTAGGGAAGATCGATCATAACGGGGGGTTAGGGAAGATCGATCATAACGGGGGGATTAGGGAAGATCGATCATAACGGGGGGTTAGGAAAGATCAATAATAACGGGGGGTTAGGGAAGATTGATCATAACGGGGGGGTAACGGAAGAGTGATCATAACGGGGGGTTAGGGAAGATCGATCATAATGGGGGAATTAGGGAAGATCGATCATAACGGGGGGTTAGGAAAGATCAATAATAACGGGGGGGGGTTTAGGGAAGAGTGATCATAATGGGGGGTTAGGGAAGATCGATCATAACAGGGGGTTAGGGAAGATCGATCATAACGGGGGGTTAGGGAAGATCGATCATAATGGGGGGGTAGGGAAGAGTTATCATAACGGGAGGTTAGGGAAGATCGATCATAATGGGGGGTTAGGGAAGATCGATCATAATGGGGGCGTAGGGAAGATCGATCATAACGGGGGGTTAGGAAAGATCGATCATAACGGGGGGTTAGGGAAGATCGATCATAATGGGGGTTAGGGAAGAGTGATCATAACGGGGGTGAGGGAAGATCGATCATTACGGGGGTTAGGGAAGAGTGATCATAACGGGGGTGAGGGAAGATCGATCATTACGGGGGGTTAGGGAAGAGTGAACATAACGGGGGGTTAGGGAAGAGTGATCATAACGGGGGGGTTAGGGAAGATCGATCATAACGGGGGGGCTAGGGAAGATCGATCATAATGGGGGTTAGGGAAGATCGATCATAACGGGGGGTTAGGGGAGATCGATCATAATGGGGGGGTTAGGGAAGAGTGATCATAACGGGGGGATTAGGGAAGATCGATCATAACGGGGGGGTTAGGGAAGATCGATCATAATGGGGGGGTACGGAAGAGTGATCATAACGGGGGTGTTAGGGAAGAGTGATCATAACGGGGGGATTAGGGAAGATCGATCATAACGGGGGGTTAGGAAAGATCAATAATAACGGGGGGGGTTTAGGGAAGAGTGATCATAACGGGGGGTTAGGGAAGATCGATCATAACGGGGGGTTAGGGAAGAGTGATCATAACGGGGGGTTAGGGAAGAGTGATCATAATGGGGGTTAGGGAAGATCGATCATAACGGGGGGATTAGGGAAGAGTGATCATAACGGGGGGTTAGGGAAGATCGATCATAACAGGGGGTTAGGGAAGATCGATCATAACGGGGGGTTAGGGAAGATCGATCATAATGGGGGGGTAGGGAAGAGTTATCATAACGGGGGGTTAGGGAAGATCGATCATAATGGGGGGATTAGGGAAGAGTGATCATAATGGGGGGGGCTAGGGAAGAGTGATCATAACGGGGGGGTTAGGGAAGAGTGATCATAATGGGGGATTAGGGAAGATCAATCATAACGGGGGGTTAGGGAAGAGTTATCATAACGGGAGGTTAGGGAAGATCGATCATAACGGGGGGATTAGGGAAGATCGATCATAACGGGGGGTTAGTGAAGAGTGATCATAATGGGGGGTTAGGGAAGAGTGATCATAATGGGGGGTTAGGGAAGAGTGATCATAATGGGGGGTTCGGGAAGATCGATCATAACGGGGGGTTAGGGAAGATCGATCATAACGGGGGGATTAGGGAAGATCGATCATAACGGGGGGTTAGGAAAGATCAATAATAACGGGGGGTTAGGGAAGATCGATCATACCGGGGGGGTTAGGGAAGAGTGATCATAACGGGGGGTTAGGGAAGATCGATCATAATGGGGGAATTAGGGAAGATCGATCATAACGGGGGGTTAGGAAAGATCAATAATAACGGGGGGGGTGTTAGGGAAGAGTGATCATAACGGGGGGTTAGGGAAGATCGATCATAACGGGGGGGTTAGGGAAGAGTGATCATAACGGGGGGTTAGGGAAGATCGATCATAACGGGGGGGTTAGGGAAGATCGATCATAACGGGGGTTTAGGGAAGATCGATCATAACAGGGGGTTAGGGAAGATCGATCATAACAGGGGGTTAGGGAAGATCGATCATAATGGGGGGTAGGGAAGAGTTATCATAACGGGAGGTTAGGGAAGATCGATCATAACGGGAGGTTAGGGAAGATCGATCATAATGGGGGGATTAGGGAAGAGTGATCATAACGGGGGGATAGGGAAGAGTGATCATAACGGGGGTTAGGGAAGAGTGATCATAACGGGGGTGATAGGGAAGAGTGATCATAACGGGGGTGAGGGAAGATCGATCAGAACGGGGGGATTAGGGAAGAGTGATCATAACGGGGGGATAGGGAAGAGTGATCATAACGGGGGGGTTAGGGAAGATCGATCATAACGGGGGTTAGGGAAGAGTGATCATAACGGGGGTGAGGGAAGATCGATCATAATGGGGGGTTAGGGAAGAGTGATCATAACGGGGGGTTAGGGAAGATCGATCATAACGGGGGGGTTAGGGAAGATCGATCATAACGGGGGGGCTAGGGAAGATCGATCATAATGGGGGTTAGGGAAGATCGATCATAACGGGGGGTTAGGGAAGAGTGATCATAACGGGGGGGTTAGGGAAGAGTGATCATAACGGGGGGGTTAGGGAAGAGTGATCATAACAGGGGGTTAGGGAAGAGTGATCATAACGGGGGTTAGGGAAGAGTGATCATAATGGGGGGTTAGGGAAGATCGATCATAACGGGGGTGTTAGGGAAGAGTGATCATAACGGGGGGGTTAGGGAAGATCGATCATAACGGGGGTTATGGAAGATCGATCATAACAGGGGGTTAGGGAAGATTGATCATAACGGGGGGGTTAGGGAAGAGTGATCATAACGGGGGGATAGGGAAGATCGATCATAACGGGGGGTTAGGGAAGAGTGATTATAACAGGGGTTTTAGGGAAGATCGATCCTAACGGGGGGTTAGGGAAGATCGATCATAACAGGGGGTTAGGGAAGATCGATCATAACGGGGGGGTTAGGGAAGATCGATCATAACGGGGGGTTAGGGAAGAGTGATCATAACGGGGGGTTAGGGAAGATCGATCATAACGGGGGGGGTTAGGGAAGAGTGATCATTACGGGGGGTTAGGGAAGATCGATCATAACGGGGGTTAGGGAAGATCGATCATAACGGGGGGGTTAGGGAAGATCGATCATAACGGGGGGATAGGGAAGAGTGATCATAACGGGGGGTTAGGGAAGATCGATCATAACGGGGGGGTTAGGGAAGATCGATCATAACGGGGGATTAGGCAAGATCGATCATAACGGGGGGTGTTAGGGAAGAGTGATCATAACGGGGGGGTTAGGGAAGAGTGATCATAACGGGGGTTAGGGAAGATCGATCATAACGGGGGATTAGGCAAGATCGATCATAACGGGGGGGTTAGGGAAGATCGATCATAACGGGGGGATTAGGGAAGAGTGATCATAACCGGGGTGAGGGAAGAGTGATCATAACGGGGGTTAGGGAAGATCGATCATAATGGGGGGTTAGGGAAGATCAATCATAATGGGGGGGTTACAGAAGAGTGATCATAACGGGGGGGTTAGGGAAGATCGATCATAACGGGGGGGTTAGGGAAGATCGATCATAACGGGGGGTTAGGGAAGATCGATCATAACAGGGGGGTTAGGGAAGATCGATCATAATGGGGGGGGTTAGGGAAGATCGATCATAACGGGGGTGTTAGGGAAGAGTGATCATAACGGGGGGTTAGTGAAGATCGATCATAACGGGGGGGTTAGGGAAGAGTGAACATAACGGGGGTTAGGGAAGAGTGATCATAACGGGGGTTAGGGAAGAGTGATCATAACGGGGGTTAGGGAAGATCGATCATAACGGGGGGTTAGGGAAGATCGATCATAACAGGGGGGGTTAGGGAAGAGTGATCATAACGGGGAGATAGGGAAGAGTGATCCTAACGGGGGTTAGGGAAGAGTGATCATAACGGGGGTGTTAGGGAAGAGTGATCATAACGGGGGTGAGGGAAGATCGATCAGAACGGGGGGATTAGGGAAGAGTGATCATAACGGGGGGATAGGGAAGAGTGATCATAACGGTGGGGTTAGGGAAGATCGATCATAACGGGGGTTAGGGAAGATCGATCATAACGGGGGGTTAGGGGAGATCGATCATAATGGGGGGGTTAGGGAAGAGTGATCATAACGGGGGGATTAGGGAAGATCGATCATAACGGGGGGATTAGGGAAGATCGATCATAACGGGGGGTTAGGAAAGATCAATAATAACGGGGGGTTAGGGAAGATCGATCATACCGGGGGGGTTAGGGAAGAGTGATCATAACGGGGGGTTAGGGAAGATCGATCATAATGGGGGAATTAGGGAAGATCGATCATAACGGGGGGTTAGGAAAGAGTGAACATAACGGGGGGTTAGGGAAGAGTGATCATAACGGGGGGGTTAGGGAAGATCGATCATAACGGGGGGGCTAGGGAAGATCGATCATAATGGGGGTTAGGGAAGATCGATCATAACGGGGGGTTAGGGAAGATCGATCATAACGGGGGTTTAGGGAAGAGTGATCATAACGGGGGGATTAGGGAAGATCGATCATAACGGGGGGGTTAGGGAAGATCGATCATAATGGGGGGGTACGGAAGAGTTATCATAACGGGAGGTTAGGGAAGATCGATCATAACGGGGGGTTAGGGAAGAGTGATCATAACGGGGGTGAGGGAAGATCGATCATAATGGGGGGTTAGGGAAGAGTGATCATAACGGGGGGTTAGGGAAGATCGATCATAACGGGGGGGTTAGGGAAGATCGATCATAACGGGGGGGCTAGGGAAGATCGATCATAATGGGGGTTAGGGAAGATCGATCATAACGGGGGGTTAGGGAAGAGTGATCATAACGGGGGGGTTAGGGAAGAGTGATCATAACGGGGGGGTTAGGGAAGAGTGATCATAACGGGGGTTAGGGAAGAGTGATCATAACGGGGGGTTAGGGAAGATCGATCATAACGGGGGTGTTAGGGAAGAGTGATCATAACGGGGGGGTTAGGGAAGATCGATCATAACGGGGGTTATGGAAGATCGATCATAACAGGGGGTTAGGGAAGATTGATCATAACGGGGGGGTTAGGGAAGAGTGATCATAACGGGGGGATAGGGAAGATCGATCATAACGGGGGGTTAGGGAAGAGTGATTATAACAGGGGTTTTAGGGAAGATCGATCCTAACGGGGGGTTAGGGAAGATCGATCATAACAGGGGGTTAGGGAAGATCGATCACAACGGGGGGGTTAGGGAAGATCGATCATAACGGGGGGTTAGGGAAGAGTGATCATAACGGGGGGTTAGGGAAGATCGATCATAACGGGGGGGGTTAGGGAAGAGTGATCATTACGGGGGGTTAGGGAAGATCGATCATAACGGGGGTTAGGGAAGATCGATCATAACGGGGGGGTTAGGGAAGATCGATCATAACGGGGGCATAGGGAAGAGTGATCATAACTGGGGTGTTAGGGAAGAGTGATTATAACAGGGGTTTTAGGGAAGATCGATCCTAACGGGGGGTTAGGGAAGATCGATCATAACAGGGGGTTAGGGAAGATCGATCATAACGGGGGGTTAGGGAAGAGTGATCATAATGGGGGGTTAGGGAAGATCGATCATAACGGGGGGGGTTAGGGAAGATCGATCATAACGGGGGGATAGGGAAGAGTGATCATAACGGGGGGTTAGGGAAGATCGATCATAACGGGGGGGTTAGGGAAGATCGATCATAACGGGGGATTAGGCAAGATCGATCATAACGGGGGGTGTTAGGGAAGAGTGATCATAACGGGGGGGTTAGGGAAGAGTGATCATAACGGGGGTTAGGGAAGATCGATCATAACGGGGGATTAGGCAAGATCGATCATAACGGGGGGGTTAGGGAAGATCGATCATAACGGGGGGATTAGGGAAGAGTGATCATAACCGGGGTTAGGGAAGAGTGATCATAACGGGGGTTAGGGAAGATCGATCATAATGGGGGGTTAGGGAAGATCAATCATAATGGGGGGGTTACAGAAGAGTGATCATAACGGGGGGGTTAGGGAAGATCGATCATAACGGGGGGGTTAGGGAAGATCGATCATAACGGGGGGTTAGGGAAGATCGATCATAACAGGGGGGTTAGGGAAGATCGATCATAATGGGGGGGGTTAGGGAAGATCGATCATAACGGGGGTGTTAGGGAAGAGTGATCATAACGGGGGGTTAGTGAAGATCGATCATAACGGGGGGGTTAGGGAAGAGTGAACATAACGGGGGTTAGGGAAGAGTGATCATAACGGGGGTTAGGGAAGAGTGATCATAACGGGGGGTTAGGGAAGAGTGATCATAACGGGGGTTAGGGAAGATCGATCATAACGGGGGGTTAGGGAAGAGTGATCATAACGGGGGGTTAGGGAAGAGTGATCATAACGGGGGTTAGGGAAGATCGATCATAACGGGGGGTTAGGGAAGAGTGATCATAACGGGGGTTAGGGAAGATCGATCATAACGGGGGTTAGGGAAGAGTGATCATAACGGGGGGGTTAGGGAAGATCGATCATGACGGGGGTTAGGGAAGAGTGATCATAACGGGGGGGTTAGGAAAGATCAATAATAACGGGGGGTTAGGGAAGATCGATCATAACGGGGGGTTAGGGAAGATCGATCATAACAGGGGGGGTTAGGGAAGAGTGATCATAACGGGGGGTTAGGGTAGATCGATCATAACAGGGGGGTTAGGGAAGAGTGATCATAACGGGAGGGTTCGGGAAGAGTGATCATAATGGGGGTTAGGGAAGAGTGATCATAACGGGGGGGTTAGGGAAGAGTGATCATAATGGGGGGATTAGGGAAGAGTGATCATAACGGGGGGGTTAGGGAAGAGTGATCATAATGGAGGATTAGGGAAGATCGATCATAATGGGGGGATTAGGGAAGAGTTATCATAACGGGGGTTAGGGAAGAGTGATCATAACAGGGGGTTAGGGAAGATCGATCATAACGGGGGGTTAGGGAAGATCGATCATAATGGGGGGATTAGGGAAGAGTGATCATAATGGGGGGGGGCTAGGGAAGAGTGATCATAACGGGGGGGTTAGGGAAGAGTGATCATAATGGGGGATTAGGGAAGATCAATCATAACGGGGGGTTAGGGAAGAGTTATCATAACGGGAGGTTAGGGAAGATCGATCATAACGGGGGGATTAGGGAAGATCGATCATAATGGGGGGACTAGTCAAGAGTGATCATAACGGGGGTTAGGGAAGAGTGATCATAATGGGGGGTTAGGGAAGAGTGATCATAATGGGGGGCTAGGGAAGAGTGATCATAACGGGGGGATTAGGGAAGATCGATCATAACGGGGGGATTAGGGAAGATCGATCATAACGGGGGGTTAGTGAAGAGTGATCATAACGGGGGTTAGGGAAGAGTGATCATAATGGGGGGTTAGGGAAGAGTGATCATAATGGGGGGTTAGGGAAGAGTGATCATAATGGGGGGTTAGGGAAGATCGATCATAACGGGGGGTTAGGGAAGATCGATCATAACGGGGGGATTAGGGAAGATCGATCATAATGGGGGGATTAGGGAAGAGTGATCATAACGGGGGGTTAGGGAAGATCGATCATAACGGGGGGTTAGGAAAGATCAATAATAACGGGGGGTTAGGGAAGATCGATCATAACGGGGGGGTTAGGGAAGAGTGATCATAACGGGGGGTTAGGGAAGATCGATCATAATGGGGGAATTAGGGAAGATCGATCATAACGGGGGGTTAGGAAAGATCAATAATAACGGGGGGGGGTTTAGGGAAGAGTGATCATAACGGGGGGTTAGGGAAGATCGATCATAACGGGGGGGTTAGGGAAGAGTGATCATAACGGGGGGGTTAGGGAAGAGTGATCATAATGGGGGTTAGGGAAGATCGATCATAACGGGGGGGTTAGGGAAGATCGATCATAACGGGGGTTAGGGAAGATCGATCATAATGGGGGGGTAGGGAAGAGTTATCATAACGGGAGGTTAGGGAAGATCGATCATAACGGGGGGTTAGGGAAGATCGATCATAATGGGGGCGTAGGGAAGAGTGATCATAACGGGGGTGTTAGGGAAGAGTGATCATAACAGGGGGTTAGGGAAGATCGATCATAACGGGAGGTTAGGGAAGATCGATCATAATGGGGGGATTAGGGAAGAGTGATCATAATGGGGGGGTTGGGAAGAGTGATCATAACGGGGGGGTTAGGGAAGAGTGATCATAATGGGGGGTTAGGGAAGATCAATCATAACGGGGGGTTAGGGAAGAGTTATCATAACAGGGGGTTAGGGAAGATCGATCATAACGGGACGTTAGGGAAGATCGATCATAACGGGGGGATTAGGGAAGATCGATCATAACGGGAGGTTAGGGAAGATCGATCATAACGGGGGGGTTAGGGAAGAGTGATCATAACAGGGGGTTAGGGAAGATCGATCATAACGGGAGGTTAGGGAAGATCGATCATAATGGGGGGATTAGGGAAGAGTGATCATAATGGGGGGGGGTTGGGAAGAGTGATCATAACGGGGGGGTTAGGGAAGAGTGATCATAATGGGGGGTTAGGGAAGATCAATCATAACGGGGGGTTAGGGAAGAGTTATCATAACGGGACGTTAGGGAAGATCGATCATAACGGGGGGATTAGGGAAGATCGATCATAACGGGGGGCTTAGGGAAGAGTGATCATAACGGGGGGATAGGGAAGAGTGATCATAACGGGGGGGTTAGGGAAGATCGATCATAACGGGGGTTAGGGAAGAGTGATCATAACGGGGGTGAGGGAAGATCGATCATAATGGGGGGTTAGGGAAGAGTGATCATAACGGGGGGTTAGGGAAGATCGATCATAACGTGGGGGTTAGGGAAGATCGATCATAACGGGGGGGCTAGGGAAGATCGATCATAATGGGGGTTAGGGAAGATCGATCATAACGGGGGGTTAGGGGGGATCGATCATAATGGGGGGGTTAGGGAAGAGTGATCATAACGGGGGGATTAGGGAAGATCGATCATAACGGGGGGTTAGGAAAGATCAATAATAACGGGGGGGGTTAGGGAAGAGTGATCATAACGGGGGGTTAGGGAAGATCGATCATAACGGGGGGGTTAGGGAAGAGTGATCATAACGGGGGGGTTAGGGAAGAGTGATCATAACGGGGGGTTAGGGAAGATCGATCATAACGGGGGGGTTAGGGAAGAGTGATCATAACGGGGGGGTTAGGGAAGAGTGATCATAATGGGGGTTAGGGAAGATCGATCATAACGGGGGGATTAGGGAAGAGTGATCATAACGGGGGGTTAGGGAAGATCGATCATAACGGGGGGGTTAGGGAAGAGTGATCATAACGGGGGGGTTAGGGAAGAGTGATCATAATGGGGGTTAGGGAAGATCGATCATAACGGGGGGATTAGGGAAGAGTGATCATAACGGGGGGTTAGGGAAGATCGATCATAATGGGGGGTTAGGGAAGATCGATCATAACGGGGGTTTAGGGAAGATCGATCATAACAGGGGGTTAGGGAAGATCGATCATAACGGGGGGTTTTGGAAGATCGATCATAATGGGGGGGTAGGGAAGAGTTATCATAACGGGAGGTTAGGGAAGATCGATCATAACGGGAGGTTAGGGAAGATCGATCATAATGGGGGGATTAGGGAAGAGTGATCATAATGGGGGGGGGCTAGGGAAGAGTGATCATAACGGGGGGGTTAGGGAAGAGTGATCATAATGGGGGGTAAGGGAAGAGTTATCATAACGGGAGGTTAGGGAAGATCGATCATAACGGGGGGATTAGGGAAGATCGATCATAACGGGGGGCTTAGGGAGATCGATCATAACGGGGGGGTTAGGGAAGATCGATCATAATGGGGAGATTAGGGAAGATTGATCATAACGGGGGTTAGGGAAGATCGATCATAACGGGGGGGGGTTAGGGAAGATCGATCATAACGGGGGGTTAGGGAAGAGTGATTATAACGGGGGGGTTAGGGAAGAGTGATCATAACGGGGGGTTAGGGAAGAGTGATTATAACAGGGGTGTTAGGGAAGATCGATCATAACGGGGGGTTAGGGAAGATCGATCATAACGGGGGGTTAGGGAAGATCGATCATAACAGGGGGGGTTAGGGAAGAGTGATCATAACGGGGGGATAGGGAAGAGTGATCATAACGGGGGTTAGGGAAGAGTGATCATAACGGGGGTGTTAGGGAAGAGTGATCATAACGGGGGTGAGGGAAGATCGATCAGAACGGGGGGATTAGGGAAGAGTGATCATAACGGGGGGGTTAGGGAAGATCGATCATAACGGGGGTTAGGGAAGAGTGATCATAACGGGGGTGAGGGAAGATCGATCATAATGGGGGGTTAGGGAAGAGTGATCATAACGGGGGGTTAGGGAAGATCGATCATAACGGGGGGGTTAGGGAAGATCGATCATAACGGGGGGGTTAGGGAAGATCGATCATAACGGGGGGGCTAGGGAAGATCGATCATAATGGGGGGTTAGGGAAGAGTGATCATAACGGGGGTGAGGGAAGATCGATCATAATGGGGGGTTAGGGAAGATCGATCATAACGGGGGGGCTAGGGAAGATCGATCATAATGGGGGGTTAGGGAAGAGTGATCATAACGGGGGTGAGGGAAGATCGATCATAACGGGGGGTTAGGGAAGATCGATCATAACGGGGGGGTTAGGGAAGATCGATCATAACGGGGGGGCTAGGGAAGATCGATCATAATGGGGGTTAGGGAAGATCGATCATAACGGGGGGTTAGGGGAGATCGATCATAATGGGGGGGTTAGGGAAGCGTGATCATAACGGGGGGATGAGGGAAGAGTGATCATAACGGGGGGATAGGGAAGAGTGATCATAACGGGGGGTTAGGGAAGATCGATCATAATGGGGGGGTACGGAAGAGTGATCATAACGGGGGTGTTAGGGAAGAGTGATCATAACGGGGGGATTAGGGAAGATCGATCATAACGGGGGGATTAGGGAAGAGTGATCATAACGGGGGGATAGGGAAGAGTGATCATAACGGGGGGTTAGGGAAGAGTGATCATAATGGGGGGTTAGGGAAGAGTGATCATAACGGGGGTGTTAGGGAAGAGTGATCATAACGGGGGTGTTAGGGAAGAGTGATCATAACGGGGGTTAGGGAAGAGTGATCATAATGGGGGGTTAGGGAAGAGTGATCATAATGGGGGGGTTAGGGAAGATCGATCATAATGGGGGGGTTAGGGAAGATCGATCATAACGGAGGGGTTAGGGAAGATCGATCATAACGGGGGGTTAGGAAAGATCAATAATAACGGGGGGGGTTAGGGAAGAGTGATCATAACGGGGGGTTAGGGAAGAGTGATCATAATGGGGGGTTAGGGAAGAGTGATCATAACGGGGGTGTTAGGGAAGAGTGATCATAACGGGGGTGTTAGGGAAGAGTGATCATAACGGGGGTTAGGGAAGAGTGATCATAATGGGGGGTTAGGGAAGAGTGATCATAACGGGGGGGTTAGGGAAGATCGATCATAATGGGGGGGTTAGGGAAGATCAATCATAACGGAGGGGTTAGGGAAGATCGATCATAACGGGGGTGTTAGGGAAGAGTGATCATAACGGGGGGATTAGGGAAGATCGATCATAACGGGGGGATTAGGGAAGAGTGAACATAACGGGGGGTTAGGGAAGAGTGATCATAACGGGGGTGTTAGGGAAGAGTGATCATAACGGGGGTGAGGGAAGATCGATCAGAACGGGGGGATTAGGGAAGAGTGATCATAACGGGGGGATAGGGAAGAGTGATCATAACGGGGGGATAGGGAAGAGTGATCATAACGGGGGTTAGGGAAGAGTGATCATAACGGGGGTGTTAGGGAAGAGTGATCATAACGGGGGTGAGGGAAGATCGATCAGAACGGGGGGATTAGGGAAGAGTGATCATAACGGGGGGGTTAGGGAAGATCGATCATAACGGGGGTTAGGGAAGAGTGATCATAACGGGGGTGAGGGAAGATCGATCATAATGGGGGGTTAGGGAAGAGTGATCATAACGGGGGGTTAGGGAAGATCGATCATAACGGGGGGGTTAGGGAAGATCGATCATAACGGGGGGGCTAGGGAAGATCGATCATAATGGGGGGTTAGGGAAGAGTGATCATAACGGGGGTGAGGGAAGATCGATCATAATGGGGGGTTAGGGAAGAGTGATCATAACGGGGGGTTAGGGAAGATCGATCATAACGGGGGGGTTAGGGAAGATCGATCATAACGGGGGGGCTAGGGAAGATCGATCATAATGGGGGTTAGGGAAGATCGATCATAACGGGGGGTTAGGGGAGATCGATCATAATGGGGGGGTTAGGGAAGCGTGATCATAACGGGGGGATTAGGGAAGATCGATCATAACGGGGGGTTAGGGAAGATCGATCATAATGGGGGGGTACGGAAGAGTGATCATAACGGGGGTGTTAGGGAAGAGTGATCATAACGGGGGGATTAGGGAAGATCGATCATAACGGGGGGATTAGGGAAGAGTGATCATAACGGGGGGATAGGGAAGAGTGATCATAACGGGGGGTTAGGGAAGAGTGATCATAATGGGGGGTTAGGGAAGAGTGATCATAACGGGGGTGTTAGGGAAGAGTGATCATAACGGGGGTGTTAGGGAAGAGTGATCATAACGGGGGTTAGGGAAGAGTGATCATAATGGGGGGTTAGGGAAGAGTGATCATAATGGGGGGGTTAGGGAAGATCGACCATAATGGGGGGGTTAGGGAAGATCGATCATAACGGAGGGGTTAGGGAAGATCGATCATAACGGGGGTGTTAGGGAAGAGTGATCATAACGGGGGGATTAGGGAAGATCAATCATAACGGGGGGATTAGGGAAGAGTGAACATAACGGGGGGTTAGGGAAGAGTGATCATAACGGGGGTGTTAGGGAAGAGTGATCATAACGGGGGGTTAGGGAAGAGTGATCATAACGGGGGGTTAGGGAAGATCGATCATAACGGGGGTGTTAGGGAAGAGTGATCATAATGGGGGGGTTAGGGAAGTTCGATCATAACGGGGGGGTTAGGGAAGATCGATCATAATGGGGGGGTTAGGGAAGAGTGATCATAACGGGGGGTTAGGGAAGATCGATCATAATGGGGGGGTTAGGGAAGAGTGATCATAATGGAGGATTAGGGAAGATCGATCATAATGGGGGGGTTAGGGAAGATCGATCATAATAGAGGGGGGTTAGGGAAGATCAATCATAACGGGGGGTTAGGGAAGATCGATCATAACAGGGGGTTAGGGAAGATCAATCATAACGGGGGGGGGTTAGGGAAGAGTGATCATAAGGGGGGATTAGGCAGGATCGATCATAACGGGGGGTTAGGCAGGATCGATCATAACGGGGGGTTAGGGAAATTCGATCATAATGGGGGTTAGGGAAGATCGATCATAATGGGGGGGTTAGGGAAGAGTGATCATAACGGGGGGTTAGGGAAGATCGATCATAATGGGGGGGTTAGGGAAGAGTGATCATAATGGAGGATTAGGGAAGATCGATCATAATGGGGGGATTAGGGAAGAGTGATCATAACGGGGGTTTAGGGAAGATCGATCATAACGGGGGGGTTAGGGAAGATCAATCATAACGGGGGGTTAGGGAAGATCGATCATAACAGGGGGTTAGGGAAGATCAATCATAACGGGGGGGGGTTAGGGAAGAGTGATCATAAGGGGGGATTAGGCAGGATCGATCATAACGGGGGGTTAGGCAGGATCGATCATAACGGGGGGTTAGGGAAATTCGATCATAATGGGGGTTAGGGAAGATCGATCATAACGGGGGGTTAGGGAAGAGTGATCATAACGGGGGTTAGGGAAGATCGATCATAATGGGGGGGTTAGGGAAGATCGATCATAACGGGGGATTAGGGAAGAGTGATCATAACGGGGGGGTTAGGGAAGATCGATCATAACAGGGGGTTAGGGAAGATTGATCATAACGGGGGTTAGGGAAGATCGATCATAATGGGGGGGTTAGGGAAGATCGATCATAACAGGGGGTTAGGGAAGATTGATCATAACGGGGGTTAGGGAAGATCGATCATAATGGGGAGATAGGGAAGATCGATCATAACGGGGGGGGTTAGGGAAGACCAATCATAATGGGGGGTTAGGGAAGAGTGATCATAACTGGGGTTAGGGAAGATCGATCATAACGGGGGGTTAGGGAAGATCGATCATACTGGGGGTGTTAGGGAAGACCGATCATAATGGGGGGGTTAGGGAAGATCGATCATAACGGGGGTGTTAGGGAAGATCGATCATAATGGGGGGGTTAGGGAAGATCGATCATAACGGGGGTTAGGGAAGATCGATCATAACAGGGGGTTAGAGAAGCTCGATCATAACGAGGGGGTTAGGGAAGAGTGATCATAATGGAGGATTAGGGAAGAGTGATCATAACGGGGGGGTTAGGGAAGATCGATCATAACGGGGGGTTAGGGAAGAGTGATCATAACGGGGGGTTAGGGAAGATCGATCATAATGGGGGGGGTTAGGGAAGAGTGATCATAACAGGGGGATTAGGGAAGATCGATCATAATGGGGGGGTTAGGGAAGAGTGATCATAACAGGGGGATTAGGGAAGATCGATCATAATGGGGGGGTTAGGGAAGATCGATCATAATGGAGGGTTAGGGAAGAGTGATCATAACGGGGGGTTAGGGAAGATCAATCATAACGGGGGGGGGTTTAGGGAAGAGTGATCATAACGGGGGGATAGGGAAGAGTGATCATAACGGGGGGTTAGGGAAGAGTGATCATAATGGGGGGTTAGGGAAGTTCGATCATAACAGGGGGTTAGGGAAGATCGATCATAACGGGGGGGGGGGTTTAGGGAAGATCGATCATAACGGGGGTATTAGGGAAAATCGATCATAACGGGGGGATTAGGGAAGATCGATCATAACGGGGGGATTAGGGAAGATCGATCATAATGGGGGGGTTAGGGAAGAGTGATCATAACGGGGGGGGGTTTAGGGAAGAGTGATCACAAGGGGGGGATTAGGGAATATCAATCATAGCGGGGGGATTAGGGAAGATCGATCATAACGGGGGGATCAGGGAAGAGTGATCATAACGGGGGGTTAGGGAAGATCGATCATAATGGGGGGATTAGGGAAGATCGATCATAACGGGGGGATCAGGGAAGAGTGATCATAACGGGGGGTTAGGGAAGATCGATCATAATGGGGGGATTAGGGAAGATCGATCATAACGGGGGGATCAGGGAAGAGTGATCATAACAGGGGGTTAGGGAAGATCGATCATAACGGGAGGGTTAGGGAAGAGTGATCATAACGGGGGTTAAGGGAAGAGTGATCATAACGGGAGGATTAGGGAAGAGGGATCCTAACGGAGGGGGTGTTAGGGAAGCTCGATCATAATGGGGGGATTAGGGAAGATCGATCATACGGGGGGGTTAGGCAAGATCAATCATAACGGGGGGGTTAGGCAAGATCAATCATAACGGGGGGGTTAGGCAAGATCAATCATAACGGGGGGATTAGGGAAGATCAATCATAACGGGGGGGGTTAGGGAAGATCGATCACAACGGGGGGGTTAGGGAAGATCGATCATAACGGGGGATTAGGGAAGATCGATCATAATGGGGGTTAGGGAAGATCGGTCATAACGGGGGGGTGAGGGAAGATCGATCATAATGGGGGGGTTAGGGAAGAGTGATCATAATGGGGGGTTAGGGAAGATCGATCATAATGGGGGGTTAGGGAAGAGTGATCATAATGGGGGGTTAGGGAAGATCGATCATAACGGGGGGATTAGGGAAGATCGATCATAACGGGGGGATTAGGTAAGATCGATCGTAATGGGGGGATTAGGGAAGATCGATCGTAATGGGGGGTTAGGGAAGAGTGATCATAACGGGGGGATGAGGGAAGATCGATCATTACGGGGGGTTAGGGAAGAGTGATCATAATGGGGGGTTAGGGAAGATCGATCATAACGGGGGGATTAGGGAAGATCGATCATAATGGGGGGATTAGGGAAGATCGATCATAACGGGGGGATTAGGGAAGATCGATCATAATGGGGGGATTAGGGAAGATCGATCGTAATGGGGGGTTAGGGAAGAGTGATCATAACGGGGGGATGAGGGAAGATCGATCATTACGGGGGGTTAGGGAAGATCGATCATAACGTGGGGGTTAGGTAAGATCGATCATAATTGGGGGGATAGGGAAGATCGATCATAACGGGGGTTTAGGGAAGATCGATCATAACGGGGGGGGTTAGGTAAGTTCGATCATAATTGGGGGGATAGGGAAGATCGATCATAACGGGGGGATGAGGGAAGATCGATCATAATGGGGGGTAAGGGAAGAGTGATCATAACGGGGGCGAGGTTAGGGAAGATCGATCATAACGGGGGGGGGTTAGGCAAGATCAATCATAAGGGTGGGGTTAGCCAAGATCAATCATAACGGAGAGATGAGGGAAGATCAATCATAACGGGAGGGGTTAGGGAAGATCGATCATAACGGGGGATTAGGGAAGATCGATCATAATGGGGGGTTAGGAAAGATCGATCATAATGGGGAGTTAGGGAAGATCAATCATAACGGGAGGGGTTAGGGAAGATCGATCGTAACGGGGGTTAGGGAAGATCGATCATAACGGGGGATTAGGGAAGATCGATCATACAGGGGGGTTACGGAAGATCGATCATAACGGGGGTTAGGGAAGATCAATCATAATGGGGGGGGTTAGGGAAGAGTGATCATAACGGGGGTTAGGGAAGATCGATCATAACGGGGGGATTAGGGAAGAGTGATCATAACGGGGGGATTAGGGATGATCGATCAAACGGGGGGTTAGGGAAGATCGATCATAAAGGGGGGGTAGGGAAGAGTGATCATAATGGGGGGTTAGGGAAGATCGATCATAACGGGGGATTAGGGAAGATCGATCATAACGGGGGGATTAGGGAAGATCGATCATAATGGGGAGTTAGGGAAGATCAATCATAACGGGAGGGGTTAGGGAAGATCGATCGTAACGGGGGTTAGGGAAGATCGATCATAACGGGGGATTAGGGAAGATCGATCATAATGGGGGGTTAGGGAAGATCGATCATAACGGGGGATTAGGGAAGATCGATCATAATGGGGGGTTAGGAAAGATCGATCATAATGGGGAGTTAGGGAAGATCGATCATAACGGGGGGGTTAGGGAAGATCGATCATACAGGGGGGTTACGGAAGATCGATCATAACGGGGGTTAGGGAAGATCGATCATAATGGGGGGGGTTAGGGAAGAGTGATCATAACGGGGGTTAGGGAAGATCGATCATAACGGGGGGATTAGGGAAGAGTGATCATAACGGGGGGATTAGGGATGATCGATCAAACGGGGGGTTAGGGAAGATCGATCATAAAGGGGGGGTAGGGAAGAGTGATCATAATGGGGGGTTAGGGAAGATCGATCATAACAGGGGGATTAGGGAAGATCGATCATAACGGGGGGGGTTAGGGAAGAGTAATCATAACGGGAGTTTGGGAGGAGTGACCATCACAGGGGGATCATAAGGGGTCAGACCGCACTCGGAGCCCCGTGTACACTCCCGGTCTGGGTCAGACCGCACTCGGAGCCCCGTGTACACTCCCGGTCTGGGTCAGACCGCACTCGGAGCCCCGTGTACACTCCCGGTCTGGGTCAGACCGCACTCGGAGCCCCGTGTACACTCCCGGTCTGGGTCAGACCGCACTCGGAGCCCTGTGTACACTCCCGGTCTGGGTCAGACCGCACTCGGAGCCCCGTGTACACTCCCGGTCTGGGTCAGACCGCACTCGGAGCCCCGTGTACACTCCCGGTCTGGGTCAGAGTGCACTCGGAGCCCCGTGTACCCTCCCGGTCTGGGTCAGACCGCACTCGGAGCCCCGTGTACACTCCCGGTCTGGGTCAGAGTGCACTCGGAGCCCCGTGTACACTCCCGGTCTGGGTCAGAGTGCACTCGGAGCCCCGTGTACACTCCCGGTCTGGGTCAGAGTGCACTCGGAGCCCCGTGTACACTCCCGGTCTGGGTCAGAGTGCACTCGGAGCCCCGTTTACACTCCCGGTCTGGGTCAGAGTGCACTCGGAGCCCCGTGTACCCTCCCGGTCTGGGTCAGAGTGCACTCGGAGCCCCGTGTACACTCCCGGTCTGGGTCAGAGTGCACTCGGAGCCCCGTGTACACTCCCGGTCTGGGTCAGAGTGCACTCGGAGCCCCGTGTACACTCCCGGTCTGGGTCAGACCGCACTCGGAGCCCCGTGTACACTCCCGGTCTGGGTCAGAGTGCACTCGGAGCCCCGTGTACACTCCCGGTCTGGGTCAGAGTGCACTCGGAGCCCCGTGTACACTCCCGGTCTGGGTCAGAGTGCACTCGGAGCCCCGTGTACACTCCCGGTCTGGGTCAGACCGCACTCAGAGCCCCGTGTACACTCCCGGTCTGGGTCAGACCGCACTCGGAGCCCCATGTACACTCCCGGTCTGGGTCAGAGTGCACTCGGAGCCCCGTGTACACTCCCGGTCTGGGTCAGAGTGCACTCGGAGCCCCGTGTACACTCCCGGTCTGGGTCAGACCGCACTCGGAGCCCCGTGTACACTCCCGGTCTGGGTCAGACCGCACTCGGAGCCCCGTGTACACTCCCGGTCTGGGTCAGACCGCACTCGGAGCCCCGTGTACACTCCCGGTCTGGGTCAGACCGCACTCGGAGCCCCGTGTACACTCCCGGTCTGGGTCAGAGTGCACTCGGAGCCCCGTGTACACTCCCGGTCTGGGTCAGAGTGCACTCGGAGCCCCGTGTACACTCCCGGTCTGGGTCAGAGTGCACTCGGAGCCCCGTGTACACTCCCGGTCTGGGTCAGACCGCACTCGGAGCCCCGTGTACACTCCCGGTCTGGGTCAGACCGGATGCTATTCCGGGATGATATGGCTAATCCTTCTCTCCCTTCCTCCACCACCATCCCTTCAGCTGTGATCCCTTCCCTCGAGTTCAACATTGACACAGAATATCCGGAGATTTTCCCGGAATTGAGGACAACAGCTTTGGGCAGGGAGTCCTGCAGTTCGGAACTAAGGAGTATGCCTGGTGAGTCCATTCAGCCCTCCACCCCTGTGATATCCACAGAAACGTCATGGATAGATATTTTGGGGGAGACACTGAGGGACACGGGGAGAGTGTGGGAGACTGGGAGATGGATAGATTTATGGGAGGGAGACACTGAGGGACACGGGGAGAGTGTGGGAGACTGGGAGATGGATAGATTTATGGGGGGGAGACACTGAGGGACACGGGGAGAGTGTGGGAGACTGGGAGATGGATAGATTTATGGGGGGGAGACACTGAGGGACACGGGGAGAGTGTGGGAGACTGGGAGATGGATAGATTGTTGGGGGAGAAACTGTGGGACACGGGGAGAGTGCGGGAGACTGGGAGATGGATAGATTGTTGGGGAGACACACTGAGGGACATGGGGAGAGTGCGGGAGACTGGGAGATGGATAGATTGTTGGGGGGAGACACTGAGGGACACAGGGAGAGTGCGGGAGACTGGAGATGGATAGATTTATGGGGGGAAGACACTGAGGGACATGGGGAGAGTGTGGGAGACTGGGAGATGGATAGATTTATGGGGGGAGACACTGAGGGACATGGGGAGAGTGCGGGAGACTGGGAGATGGATAGATTGTTGGGGGAGACACTGAGGGACACAGGGAGAGTGCGGGATACTGGGAGATGGATAGATTGTTGGGGGGAGACACTGAGGGACACAGGGAGAGTGTGGGAGACTGGGAGATGGATAGATATATGGGGGGAGACACTGAGGGACACGGGGAGAGTGTGGGAGACTGGGAGATGGATAGATTTATGGGAGGGAGACACTGAGGGACACGGGGAGAGTGTGGGAGACTGGGAGATGGATAGATATATGGGGGGAGACACTGAGGGACACGGGGAGAGTGTGGGAGACTGGGAGATGGATACATGACGGTCCCTACCCAGTGAGGGGATTTGCACGGATGGTTTATTGGGGGGGGGGAGGGGGGGGGCGAAGTGAGTGTGAGACAGAGAGCCGGGCGGAGGGAACAGGGAGGAGGCACCGTTGTGCAATAACCTCAGTCCCATTGGAGGGTCAGCTGAGGAGTGTTCGAGGGGAGAGTTAGCGAGGGAGAGGGAGTGACACGGGAAAGGACGTGTAGCAGAGGGAGAGAGGGAGGGAGCGGGAGATTGAGGGAGAGGGAGGGTGAGGGAGGGAGCGGGAGAGGAAGGGAGAGGGGAGGGGGAGGGGACGGAGTGAGAGGGAGAGGGATGGGAAGGAAGGGTGGGGAGGGGCAGGGAGCGGGAGGGAGGGGGGAGAGGGAGGGAGAAGGAGGGAAGGGAGTGAGAGGGAGGTTGAGGGGAGAGGGAGGGCGAGGGAGGGGGAGGGGAGGGGGAGGAGGGGAGAATGACTCACTCCTGTTTGACCCCCAACAGGATCATCGGAGGGGGAGAGGGGAGGAGGGGGGGAGGAGGGAGAGAATGACTCACTCCTGTTTGACCCCCAACAGGATCATCGTGACGGCTCCAACAGCCAATGGGAATGGCTCCCTTTCCCAATGTGATCCCTATCGGCATTCCTGTGGGAATATTATCCCGGAAGGTGAGGGAGGGGAAGAGAGGGGGGGGTGCGGGAGAGGGAGGGAGGGAGGATGAGGGAGGGAGGGAGAGGGTGACGGGAAGGAAAGAGAGAGTTATTGGGAGAGGGAGGGAGCGAGGGAAGGAGGGTGGGGGAGAGGGAGGGAGGGGGAGAGGGAGTGCGAGGGGGAGAGGGAAGGGAGGGGAGAGGGGAGAGAGAGGGGAGAGGAGGAGAGGGGAGAGGAAGAGAGGGAGAGGGGAGAGGGAGAGAGGAAGAGGGGGAGAGGGAGGAGAGAGGGGAGAGGGAGAGAGGGAGATGAGAGA
Source organism: Chiloscyllium punctatum (assembly GCF_047496795.1). Taxonomy (NCBI): domain Eukaryota; kingdom Metazoa; phylum Chordata; class Chondrichthyes; order Orectolobiformes; family Hemiscylliidae; genus Chiloscyllium; species Chiloscyllium punctatum. Next base: position 877 of record NW_027311215.1, on the reverse strand, counting down.
GAGGGGAAGAGAGGGGGAGAGGTGAGAGAGAGAGGGAGAGGGGGAGAGGAGGGAGGGGGAGAGAGAGGGAGGGAGAGGGAGGGAGAGGGAGAGAGGGGGAGAGGGATGGAGGGGGAGAGAGAGGGAAGGGGGAGAGGGAGGGAGAGGGGGGGGTAGAAGGAGGGAGAGGGGGAGAGGGAGGAGGGGGAGGGGGAGAGAGAGAAGGGGAGAGGTGGGAGGAGAGAGGGAAGGAGAGGGAGGAGAGGAGAGGAGGGGAGAGGGGTAGAGGGGGGAGAGGGGAGAGGGGAGAGGGGAGGAGAGAGAGGGAAGGGGGAGAGGAGGGAGAGGGGGGTAGAGGAGGGGAGAGGGGGAGAGGGATGGAGGGGGAGAGAGGGAAAGGGGGAGAGGGAGGGAGGGGTGAGAGAGGGAAGGGGGAGAGGAGGAGGGGAGAGAGAGGGAGGGGAGAGGAGAGGGGGAGAGGGAGGGGAGGGGAGAGAGAGGGAGAGAAGAGAGAGAGAGGGAGGGGGGAGAGAGAGGGAGGGAGAGGGGGGAGAGGAGGGAGAGGGAGGAGGAGAGACGAAGAGGAGAGCGGGGGGAGAGGGAGAGGGAGGGGAGAGAGGGAGGGGGGAAGAGAGGGGAGAGGAGGGGGAGGGAGAGAGAGGCACAGAGAGAGGAGGAGGGAGAAAGAAAGAGAGAGAGAGGTGGAGAGGGAAGAGAGAGTGAGAGCTGTGGGGAGAGAGGGGAGTGAGGAGAGAGACCGAGTGAGGAGGAGGAGAGAGGGATGTGCCAGTTGCCGGATGAATTCTCTCGGAGCTGTGTGTGAGAGAGAGGAACTGAAAGTTCACAGATTGCAGTTTGAAGCGAGTTTCACACTCACGACGCGGAATATCAGACCAAC
>NW_027311214.1:0-33219 GCF_047496795.1 Chiloscyllium punctatum | reverse complement strand
ACAGAGACACAGTGACAGAGACTGAGAGAGGGAGGGGGACAGAGACACAGTGACAGAGACTGAGAGAGGGAGGGGGACAGAGACACAGTGACAGAGAGTGAGAGAGGGAGGGGGACAGGGACTGAGAGAGGGAGGGGGACAGAGACACAGTGACAGAGACTGAGAGAGGGAGGGGGACAGAGACACAGTGACAGAGAGTGAGAGAGGGAGGGGGACAGAGACTGAGAGAGGGAGGGGGACAGAGACACAGTGACAGAGAGTGAGAGAGGGAGGGGGACAGAGACTGAGAGAGGGAGGGGGACAGAGACACAGTGACAGAGAGTGAGAGAGGGAGGGGGACAGAGACACAGTGACAGAGAGTGAGAGAGGGAGGGGGACAGGGACACAGTGACAGAGACTGAGAGAGGGAGGGGGACAGAGAGTGAGAGAGGGAGGGGGACAGGGACACAGTGACAGAGACTGAGAGAGGGAGGGGGACAGGGACACAGTGACAGAGACTGAGAGAGGGAGGGGGACAGAGACACAGTGACAGAGACTGAGAGAGGGAGGGGGACAGAGACACAGTGACAGAGACTGAGAGAGGGAGGGGGACAGAGACACAGTGACAGAGACTGAGAGAGGGAGGGGGACAGAGACACAGTGACAGAGACTGAGTGAGGGAGGGGGACAGAGACTGAGAGAGGGAGGGGGACAGGGACACAGTGACAGAGACTGAGAGAGGGAGGGGGACAGAGACACAGAGACAGAGAGTGAGAGAGGGAGGGGGACAGAGACACAGTGACAGAGAGTGAGAGAGGGAGGGGGACAGGGACACAGTGACAGAGACTGAGAGAGGGAGGGGGACAGAGACTGAGAGAGGGAGGGGGACAGAGACACAGTGACAGAGAGTGAGAGAGGGAGGGGGACAGGGACACAGTGACAGAGAGTGAGAGAGAGAGGGGGACAGGGACACAGTGACAGAGAGTGAGAGAGGGAGGGGGACAGAGACACAGTGACAGAGACTGAGAGAGGGAGGGGGACAGAGACACAGTGACAGAGACTGAGAGAGGGAGGGGGACAGGGACACAGTGACAGAGACTGAGAGAGGGAGGGGGACAGAGACACAGTGACAGAGAGTGAGAGAGGGAGGGGGACAGAGACACAGTGACAGAGACTGAGAGAGGGAGGGGGACAGAGACACAGTGACAGAGACTGAGAGAGGGAGGGGGGCAGGGACACAGTGACAGAGACTGAGAGAGGGAGGGGGACAGAGACACAGTGACAGAGACTGAGAGAGGGAGGGGGACAGGGACACAGTGACAGAGACTGAGAGAGGGAGGAGGACAGAGACACAGTGATAGAGACTGAGAGAGGGAGGGGGGCAGGGACACAGTGACAGAGACTGAGAGAGGGAGGGGGACAGGGACACAGTGACAGAGACTGAGAGAGGGAGGGGGACAGAGACACAGTGACAGAAACTGAGAGAGGGAGGGGGACAGAGACACAGTGACAGAGACTGAGAGAGGGAGGGGGACAGGGACACAGTGACAGAGACTGAGAGAGGGAGGAGGACAGAGACACAGTGACAGAGACTGAGAGAGGGAGGGGGACAGAGACTGAGAGAGGGAGGGGGACAGAGACACAGTGACAGAGACTGAGAGAGGGAGGGGGACAGAGACACAGTGACAGAGACTGAGAGAGAGAGGGGGACAGTGACACAGTGACAGAGACTGAGAGAGGGAGGGGGACAGGGACACAGTGACAGAGAGTGAGAGAGGGAGGGGGACAGAGACACAGTGACAGAGAGTGAGAGAGGGAGGGGGACAGAGACACAGTGACAGAGACTGAGAGAGGGAGGGGGACAGAGACACAGTGACAGAGACTGAGAGAGGGAGGGGGACAGAGACTGAGTGAGGGAGGGGGTCAGAGACACAGTGACAGGGACTGAGTGAGGGAGGGGGTCAGAGACACAGTGACAGAGACTGAGAGAGGGAGGGGGACAGGGACACAGTGACAGAGACTGAGAGAGGGAGGGGGACAGAGAGTGAGAGAGGGAGGGGGACAGGGACACAGTGACAGAGACTGAGAGAGGGAGGGGGACAGGGACACAGTGACAGAGACTGAGAGAGGGAGGGGGACAGGGACTGAGTGAGGGAGGGGGTCAGAGACACAGTGACAGGGACTGAGTGAGGGAGGGGGTCAGAGACACAGTGACAGAGACTGAGAGAGGGAGGGGGACAGAGACACAGTGACAGAGACTGAGAGAGGGAGGGGGACAGAGACACAGTGACAGAGACTGAGAGAGGGAGGGGGACAGAGACACAGTGACAGAGACTGAGAGAGGGAGGGGGACAGAGACACAGTGACAGAGACTGAGAGAGGGAGGGGGACAGGGACACAGTGACAGAGACTGAGAGAGGGAGGGGGACAGAGACACAGTGACAGAGACTGAGAGAGGGAGGGGGACAGAGACACAGTGACAGAGACTGAGAGAGGGAGGGGGCAGGGACACAGTGACAGAGACTGAGAGAGGGAGGGGGACAGAGACACAGTGACAGAGACTGAGAGAGGGAGGGGGACAGAGACACAGTGACAGAGAGTGAGAGAGGGAGGGGGACAGAGACTGAGAGAGGGAGGGGGACAGAGACACAGTGACAGGGACTGAGAGAGGGAGGGGGACAGAGACACAGTGACAGAGACTGAGAGAGGGAGGGGGACAGAGACACAGTGACAGAGACTGAGAGAGGGAGGGGGACAGAGACACAGTGACAGAGACTGAGAGAGGGAGGGGGACAGGGACTGAGAGAGGGAGGGGGACAGAGACACAGTGACAGAGAGTGAGAGAGGGAGGGGGACAGAGACACAGTGACAGAGACTGAGAGAGGGAGGGGGACAGAGACACAGTGACAGAGACTGAGAGAGGGAGGGGGACAGGGACACAGTGACAGAGACTGAGAGAGGGAGGGGGACAGAGACTGAGAGAGGGAGGGGGACAGGGACACAGTGACAGAGACTGAGAGAGGGAGGGGGACAGAGACTGAGAGAGGGAGGGGGACAGAGACACAGTGACAGAGAGTGAGAGAGGGAGGGGGACAGAGACACAGTGACAGAGACTGAGAGAGGGAGGGGACAGGGACACAGTGACAGGGAGTGAGAGAGGGAGGGGGACAGAGACTGAGAGAGGGAGGGGGACAGAGACACAGTGACAGAGACTGAGAGAGGGAGGGGGACAGGGACACAGTGACAGAGACTGAGAGAGGGAGGGGGACAGAGACTGAGAGAGGGAGGGGGACAGGGACACAGTGACAGAGACTGAGAGAGGGAAGGGGACAGGGACTGAGAGAGGGAGGGGGACAGAGACACAGTGACAGAGACTGAGAGAGGGAGGGGGACAGGGACACAGTGACAGAGACTGAGAGAGGGAGGGGGACAGAGACACAGTGACAGAGACTGAGAGAGGGAGGGGACAGAGACACAGTGACAGAGACTGAGAGAGGGAGGGGGACAGAGACTGAGAGAGGGAGGGGGACAGAGACACAGTGACAGAGACTGAGAGAGGGAGGGGTCAGGGACACAGTGACAGAGACTGAGAGAGGGAGGGGGACAGAGACACAGTGACAGAGACTGAGAGAGGGAGGGGGACAGAGACACAGTGACAGGGACTGAGAGAGGGAGGGGGACAGAGACACAGTGACAGAGACTGAGAGAGGGAGGGGGACAGAGACACAGTGACAGAGACTGAGAGAGGGAGGGGGACAGAGACACAGTGACAGAGACTGAGAGAGGGAGGGGTCAGGGACACAGTGACAGAGACTGAGAGAGGGAGGGGGACAGAGACACAGTGACAGAGACTGAGAGAGGGAGGGGGACAGGGACACAGTGACAGGGACTGAGAGAGGGAGGGGGACAGAGACACAGTGACAGAGACTGAGAGAGGGAGGGGGACAGAGACACAGTGACAGAGAGTGAGAGAGGGAGGGGGACAGAGACTGAGAGAGGGAGGGGGACAGAGACACAGTGACAGAGAGTGAGAGAGGGAGGGGGACAGAGACTGAGAGAGGGAGGGGGACAGAGACACAGTGACAGAGACTGAGAGAGGGAGGGGGACAGAGACACAGTGACAGAGAGTGAGAGAGGGAGGGGGACAGAGACTGAGAGAGGGAGGGGGACAGGGACACAGTGACAGAGAGTGAGAGAGGGAGGGGGACAGAGACACAGTGACAGAGACTGAGAGAGGGAGGGGGACAGGGACACAGTGACAGAGACTGAGAGAGGGAGGGGGACAGGGACACAGTGACAGAGACTGAGAGAGGGAGGGGGACAGAGACACAGTGACAGAGACTGAGAGAGGGAGGGGGACAGGGACACAGTGACAGAGAGTGAGAGAGGGAGGGGGGCAGAGACACAGTGACAGAGACTGAGTGAGGGAGGGGGACAGAGACACAGTGACAGAGACTGAGAGAGGGAGGGGGACAGGGACACAGTGACAGAGAGTGAGAGAGGGAGGGGGACAGAGACACAGTGACAGAGACTGAGAGAGGGAGGGGGACAGGGACACAGTGACAGAGACTGAGAGAGGGAGGGGGACAGAGACACAGTGACAGAGACTGAGAGAGGGAGGGGGACAGGGACACAGTGACAGAGAGTGAGAGAGGGAGGGGGACAGAGACACAGTGACAGAGACTGAGAGAGGGAGGGGGACAGAGACACAGTGACAGAGACTGAGAGAGGGAGGGGGACAGAGACACAGTGACAGAGACTGAGAGAGGGAGGGGGACAGGGACACAGTGACAGAGAGTGAGAGAGGGAGGGGGACAGGGACACAGTGACAGAGACTGAGAGAGGGAGGGGAAAGGGACACAGTGACAGAGACTGAGAGAGGGAGGGGGACAGGGACACAGTGACAGAGACTGAGAGAGGGAGGGGGACAGGGACACAGTGACAGAGACTGAGAGAGGGAGGGGGACAGAGACACAGTGACAGAGACTGAGAGAGGGAGGAGGACAGAGACACAGTGACAGAGACTGAGAGAGGGAGGAGGACAGAGACACAGTGACAGAGACTGAGAGAGGGAGGGGGACAGAGACACAGTGACAGAGACTGAGAGAGGGAGGGGGACAGAGACACAGTGACAGAGAGTGAGAGAGGGAGGGGGACAGGGACTGAGAGAGGGAGGGGGACAGAGACACAGTGACAGAGACTGAGAGAGGGAGGGGGACAGAGACACAGTGACAGAGAGTGAGAGAGGGAGGGGGACAGAGACACAGTGACAGAGAGTGAGAGAGGGAGGGGGACAGAGACTGAGAGAGGGAGGGGGACAGAGACACAGTGACAGAGAGTGAGAGAGGGAGGGGGGCAGAGACACAGTGACAGAGACTGAGTGAGGGAGGGGGACAGAGACACAGTGACAGAGACTGAGAGAGGGAGGGGGACAGGGACACAGTGACAGAGACTGAGAGAGGGAGGGGGACAGAGAGTGAGAGAGGGAGGGGGACAGAGAGTGAGAGAGGGAGGGGGACAGAGACTGAGAGAGGGAGGGGGACAGAGACACAGTGACAGAGAGTGAGAGAGGGAGGGGGGCAGAGACACAGTGACAGAGACTGAGTGAGGGAGGGGGACAGAGACACAGTGACAGAGAGTGAGAGAGGGAGGGGGACAGGGACACAGTGACAGAGACTGAGAGAGGGAGGGGGACAGAGACACAGTGACAGAGACTGAGAGAGGGAGGGGGAGAGGGACACAGTGACAGAGAGTGAGAGAGGGAGGGGGACAGAGACACAGTGACAGAGACTGAGAGAGGGAGGGGGACAGAGACACAGTGACAGAGACTGAGAGAGGGAGGGGGACAGAGACTGAGAGAGGGAGGGGGACAGAGACACAGTGACAGAGACTGAGAGAGGGAGGGGGACAGGGACACAGTGACAGAGACTGAGAGAGGGAGGGGGACAGGGACACAGTGACAGAGACTGAGAGAGGGAGGGGGACAGAGACACAGTGACAGAGACTGAGAGAGGGAGGAGGACAGAGACACAGTGACAGAGACTGAGAGAGGGAGGGGGACAGGGACACAGTGACAGAGACTGAGAGAGGGAGGGGGACAGAGATACAGTGACAGAGACTGAGAGAGGGAGGGGGACAGAGACACAGTGACAGAGACTGAGAGAGGGAGGGGGACAGGGACACAGTGACAGAGACTGAGAGAGGGAGGGGGACAGGGACACAGTGACAGAGACTGAGAGAGGGAGGGGGACAGAGACACAGTGACAGAGACTGAGAGAGGGAGGGGGACAGGGACACAGTGACAGGGACTGAGAGAGGGAGGGGGACAGAGACACAGTGACAGAGACTGAGAGAGGGAGGGGGACAGAGACACAGTGACAGAGACTGAGAGAGGGAGGGGGACAGGGACACAGTGACAGAGACTGAGAGAGGGAGGGGGACAGGGACACAGTGACAGAGACTGAGAGAGGGAGGGGGACAGGGACACAGTGACAGAGAGTGAGAGAGGGAGGGGGACAGAGACACAGTGACAGAGACTGAGAGAGGGAGGGGGACAGAGACACAGTGACAGAGACTGAGAGAGGGAGGGGGACAGGGACACAGTGACAGAGACTGAGAGAGGGAGGGGGACAGAGACACAGTGACAGAGACTGAGAGAGGGAGGGGGACAGAGACACAGTGACAGAGACTGAGAGAGGGAGGGGGCAGGGACACAGTGACAGAGACTGAGAGAGGGAGGGGGACAGAGACACAGTGACAGAGACTGAGAGAGGGAGGGGGACAGAGACACAGTGACAGAGAGTGAGAGAGGGAGGGGGACAGAGACTGAGAGAGGGAGGGGGACAGAGACACAGTGACAGGGACTGAGAGAGGGAGGGGACAGGGACACAGTGACAGAGACTGAGAGAGGGAGGGGGACAGAGACTGAGAGAGGGAGGGGGACAGGGACACAGTGACAGAGACTGAGAGAGGGAGGGGGACAGAGACACAGTGACAGAGACTGAGAGAGGGAGGGGGACAGAGACACAGTGACAGAGAGTGAGAGAGGGAGGGGACAGAGACACAGTGACAGAGACTGAGAGAGGGAGGGGGACAGGGACACAGTGACAGAGACTGAGAGAGGGAGGGGGACAGAGACACAGTGACAGAGACTGAGAGAGGGAGGGGGACAGAGACACAGTGACAGAGACTGAGAGAGGGAGGGGACAGAGACACAGTGACAGAGACTGAGAGAGGGAGGGGGACAGGGACACAGTGACAGAGACTGAGAGAGGGAGGGGGACAGAGACACAGTGACAGAGACTGAGAGAGGGAGGGGGACAGGGACTGAGAGAGGGAGGGGGACAGAGACACAGTGACAGAGAGTGAGAGAGGGAGGGGGACAGAGACACAGTGACAGAGACTGAGAGAGGGAGGGGGACAGAGACACAGTGACAGAGACTGAGAGAGGGAGGGGGACAGAGACACAGTGACAGAGACTGAGAGAGGGAGGGGGACAGGGACACAGTGACAGACACTGAGAGAGGGAGGGGGACAGAGACACAGTGACAGAGACTGAGAGAGGGAGGGGGACAGAGACACAGTGACAGAGACTGAGAGAGGGAGGGGGACAGAGACACAGTGACAGAGAGTGAGAGAGGGAGGGGGACAGGGACACAGTGACAGAGACTGAGAGAGGGAGGGGGACAGAGAGTGAGAGAGGGAGGGGGACAGAGACACAGTGACAGAGACTGAGAGAGGGAGGGGGACAGGGACACAGTGACAGAGACTGAGAGAGGGAGGGGGACAGGGACACAGTGACAGAGAGTGAGAGAGGGAGGGGGACAGAGACACAGTGACAGAGACTGAGAGAGGGAGGGGGACAGAGACACAGTGACAGAGACTGAGAGAGGGAGGGGGACAGAGACACAGTGACAGAGACTGAGAGAGGGAGGGGGACAGAGACTGAGAGAGGGAGGGGGACAGGGACACAGTGACAGAGACTGAGAGAGGGAGGGGGACAGAGACTGAGAGAGGGAGGGGGACAGAGACACAGTGACAGAGAGTGAGAGAGGGAGGGGGACAGAGACACAGTGACAGAGACTGAGAGAGGGAGGGGACAGGGACACAGTGACAGAGAGTGAGAGAGGGAGGGGGACAGAGACTGAGAGAGGTAGGGGGACAGGGACACAGTGACAGAGACTGAGAGAGGGAGGGGGACAGGGACACAGTGACAGAGACTGAGAGAGGGAGGGGGACAGGGACACAGTGACAGAGACTGAGAGAGGGAGGGGGACAGGGACACAGTGACAGAGACTGAGAGAGGGAGGGGGACAGAGACACAGTGACAGAGACTGAGAGAGGGAGGGGGACAGGGACACAGTGACAGAGAGTGAGAGAGGGAGGGGGACAGAGACACAGTGACAGAGACTGAGAGAGGGAGGGGGACAGAGACACAGTGACAGAGACTGAGAGAGGGAGGGGGACAGAGACACAGTGACAGAGACTGAGAGAGGGAGGGGGACAGAGACACAGTGACAGTGAGTGAGAGAGGGAGGGGGACAGGGACACAGTGACAGAGACTGAGAGAGAGAGGGGGACAGAGACACAGTGACAGAGAGTGAGAGAGGGAGGGGGACAGGGACACAGTGACAGAGACTGAGAGAGGGAGGGGGACAGGGACACAGTGACAGAGACTGAGAGAGGGAGGGGGACAGAGACACAGTGACAGAGACTGAGAGAGGGAGGGGGACAGGGACACAGTGACAGAGACTGAGAGAGGGAGGGGGACAGAGACACAGAGACAGAGACTGAGAGAGGGAGGGGGACAGGGACACAGTGACAGAGACTGAGAGAGGGAGGGGGACAGAGACTGAGAGAGGGAGGGGGACAGAGACACAGTGACAGAGAGTGAGAGAGGGAGGGGGACAGGGACACAGTGACAGAGACTGAGAGAGGGAGGGGGACAGAGACAGAGACAGAGACTGAGAGAGGGAGGGGGACAGAGACTGAGAGAGGGAGGGGGACAGAGACACAGTGACAGAGAGTGAGAGAGGGAGGGGGACAGAGACACAGTGACAGAGAGTGAGAGAGGGAGGGGGACAGGGACACAGTGACAGAGAGTGAGAGAGGGAGGGGGACAGAGACACAGTGACAGAGAGTGAGAGAGGGAGGGGGACAGAGACACAGTGACAGAGACTGAGAGAGGGAGGGGGACAGAGACACAGTGACAGAGACTGAGAGAGGGAGGGGGACAGAGACACAGTGACAGAGACTGAGAGAGGGAGGGGGACAGGGACACAGTGACAGAGACTGAGAGAGGGAGGGGGACAGAGACACAGTGACAGAGACTGAGAGAGGGAGGGGGACAGAGACACAGTGACAGAGACTGAGAGAGGGAGCGGGACAGAGACTGAGAGAGGGAGGGGGACAGGGACACAGTGACAGAGACTGAGAGAGGGAGGGGGACAGGGACACAGGGACAGAGACTGAGAGAGGGAGGGGGACAGGGACACAGTGACAGAGACTGAGAGAGGGAGGGGGACAGAGACACAGTGACAGAGACTGAGAGAGGGAGGGGGACAGAGACTGAGAGAGGGAGGGGGACAGAGACACAGTGACAGAGAGTGAGAGAGGGAGGGGGGCAGAGACACAGTGACAGAGACTGAGTGAGGGAGGGGGACAGAGACACAGTGACAGAGAGTGAGAGAGGGAGGGGGACAGGGACACAGTGACAGAGACTGAGAGAGGGAGGGGGACAGAGACACAGTGACAGAGACTGAGAGAGGGAGGGGGAGAGGGACACAGTGACAGAGACTGAGAGAGGGAGGGGGACAGAGACACAGTGACAGAGACTGAGAGAGGGAGGAGGACAGAGACACAGTGACAGAGACTGAGAGAGGGAGGGGGACAGGGACACAGTGACAGAGACTGAGAGAGGGAGGGGGACAGGGACACAGTGACAGAGACTGAGAGAGGGAGGGGGACAGGGACACAGTGACAGAGAGTGAGAGAGGGAGGGGGACAGAGACTGAGAGAGGGAGGGGGACAGAGACACAGTGACAGAGACTGAGAGAGGGAGGGGGACAGAGACACAGTGACAGAGACTGAGAGAGGGAGGGGGACAGGGACACAGTGACAGAGACTGAGAGAGGGAGGGGGACAGGGACACAGTGACAGAGACTGAGAGAGGGAGGGGGACAGAGACACAGTGACAGAGACTGAGAGAGGGAGGGGGACAGAGACACAGTGACAGAGACTGAGAGAGGGAGGGGGACAGGGACACAGTGACAGAGAGTGAGAGAGGGAGGGGGACAGAGACACAGTGACAGAGACTGAGAGAGGGAGGGGGACAGAGACACAGTGACAGAGACTGAGAGAGGGAGGGGGACAGGGACACAGTGACAGAGACTGAGAGAGGGAGGGGGACAGAGACACAGTGACAGAGACTGAGAGAGGGAGGTGGACAGAGACACAGTGACAGAGACTGAGAGAGGGAGGGGGACAGAGACACAGTGACAGAGACTGAGAGAGGGAGGGGGACAGAGACACAGTGACAGAGACTGAGAGAGGGAGGGGGACAGAGACACAGTGACAGAGAGTGAGAGAGGGAGGGGGACAGAGACTGAGAGAGGGAGGGGGACAGAGACACAGTGACAGGGACTGAGAGAGGGAGGGGGACAGAGACACAGTGACAGAGACTGAGAGAGGGAGGGGGACAGAGACACAGTGACAGAGACTGAGAGAGGGAGGGGGACAGAGACACAGTGACAGGGACTGAGAGAGGGAGGGGGACAGAGACACAGTGACAGAGAGTGAGAGAGAGAGGGGGACAGAGACACAGTGACAGAGACTGAGAGAGGGAGGGGGACAGAGACACAGTGACAGAGAGTGAGAGAGGGAGGGGGACAGAGACACAGTGACAGAGACTGAGAGAGGGAGGGGGACAGAGACACAGTGACAGAGACTGAGAGAGGGAGGGGGACAGAGACACAGTGACAGAGACTGAGAGAGGGAGGGGGACAGGGACACAGTGACAGACACTGAGAGAGGGAGGGGGACAGGGACACAGTGACAGAGAGTGAGAGAGGGAGGGGGACAGGGACTGAGAGAGGGAGGGGGACAGAGACACAGTGACAGAGACTGAGAGAGGGAGGGGGACAGGGACACAGTGACAGAGACTGAGAGAGGGAGGGGGACAGAGACTGAGAGAGGGAGGGGGACAGGGACACAGTGACAGAGACTGAGAGAGGGAGGGGGACAGGGACACAGTGACAGAGACTGAGAGAGGGAGGGGGACAGAGACACAGTGACAGAGACTGAGAGAGGGAGGGGGACAGAGACACAGTGACAGAGACTGAGAGAGGGAGGGGGACAGGGACACAGTGACAGAGAGTGAGAGAGGGAGGGGACAGGGACACAGTGACAGAGACTGAGAGAGGGAGGGGGACAGAGACACAGTGACAGAGAGTGAGAGAGGGAGGGGGACAGAGACACAGTGACAGAGAGTGAGAGAGGGAGGGGGACAGAGACACAGTGACAGAGACTGAGAGAGGGAGGGGGACAGAGACACAGTGACAGAGAGTGAGAGAGGGAGGGGGACAGAGACACAGTGAGGGAGGGGGACAGAGACACAGTGACAGAGACTGAGAGAGGGAGGGGGACAGAGACACAGTGACAGAGAGTGAGAGAGGGAGGGGGACAGAGACACAGTGACAGAGAGTGAGAGAGGGAGGGGGACAGGGACACAGTGACAGAGAGTGAGAGAGGGAGGGGGACAGAGACACAGTGACAGAGACTGAGAGAGGGAGGGGGACAGAGACACAGTGACAGAGAGTGAGAGAGGGAGGGGGACAGAGACACAGTGACAGAGACTGAGAGAGGGAGGGGGACAGAGACACAGTGACAGAGACTGAGAGAGGGAGGGGGACAGAGACACAGTGACAGAGACTGAGAGAGGGAGGGGGACAGGGACACAGTGACAGAGACTGAGAGAGGGAGGGGACAGGGACACAGTGACAGAGAGTGAGAGAGGGAGGGGGACAAAGACTGAGAGAGGGAGGGGGACAGAGACACAGTGACAGAGAGTGAGAGAGGGAGGGGGACAGAGACACAGTGACAGAGACTGAGAGAGGCAGGGGGACAGAGACACAGTGACAGAGAGTGAGAGAGGGAGGGGGACAGAGACACAGTGACAGAGACTGAGAGAGGGAGGGGGACAGGGACACAGTGACAGAGACTGAGAGAGGGAGGGGGACAGAGACACAGTGACAGAGACTGAGAGAGGGAGGGGGACAGAGACACAGTGACAGAGACTGAGAGAGGGAGGGGGACAGGGACACAGTGACAGAGAGTGAGAGAGGGAGGGGGACAGGGACACAGTGACAGAGACTGAGAGAGGGAGGGGGACAGAGACACAGTGACAGAGACTGAGAGAGGGAGGGGGACAGGGACACAGTGACAGAGACTGAGAGAGAGAGGGGGACAGAGACACAGTGACAGAGACTGAGAGAGGGAGGGGGACAGGGACACAGTGACAGAGACTGAGAGAGAGAGGGGGACAGAGACACAGTGACAGAGACTGAGAGAGGGAGGGGGACAGAGACACAGTGACAGAGACTGAGAGAGGGAGGGGGACAGGGACACAGTGACAGAGACTGAGAGAGGGAGGGGGACAGAGACTGAGTGAGAGAGGGGGACAGAGACACAGTGACAGAGACTGAGAGAGGGAGGGGGACAGAGACACAGTGACAGAGACTGAGAGAGGGAGGGGGACAAAGACACAGTGACAGAGACTGAGAGAGGGAGGGGGACAGAGACTGAGAGAGGGAGGGGGACAGAGACACAGTGACAGAGACTGAGAGAGGGAGGGGGACAGAGACACAGTGACAGAGACTGAGAGAGGGAGGGGGACAGAGACTGAGAGAGGGAGGGGGACAGGGACACAGTGACAGAGACTGAGAGAGGGAGGGGGACAGAGACACAGTGACAGAGACTGAGAGAGGGAGGGGGACAGAGACACAGTGACAGAGACTGAGAGAGGGAGGGGGACAGAGACACAGTGACAGAGACTGAGAGAGGGAGGGGGACAGAGACACAGTGACAGAGACTGAGAGAGTGAGGGGGACAGAGACACAGTGACAGAGACTGAGAGAGGGAGGGGGACAAAGACACAGTGACAGAGACTGAGAGAGGGAGGGGGACAGAGACACAGTGACAGAGACTGAGAGAGGGAGGGGGACAGGGACACAGTGACAGAGACTGAGAGAGGGAGGGGGACAGGGACACAGTGACAGAGACTGAGAGAGGGAGGGGGACAGAGACACAGTGACAGAGAGTGAGAGAGGGAGGGGGACAGGGACACAGTGACAGAGACTGAGAGAGGGAGGGGGACAGAGAGTGAGTGAGAGAGGGGGACAGAGACACAGTGACAGAGGCTGAGAGAGGGAGGGGGCAGGGACACAGTGACAGAGACTGAGAGAGGGAGAGGGACAGGGACACAGTGACAGAGACTGAGAGAGGGAGGGGGACAGAGACACAGTGACAGAGACTGAGAGAGGGAGAGGGACAGAGATACAGTGACAGAGACTGAGAGAGGGAGGGGGACAGAGACACAGTGACAGAGACTGAGAGAGGGAGGGGACAGGGACACAGTGACAGAGAGTGAGAGAGGGAGGGGGACAGAGACACAGTGACAGAGAGTGAGAGAGGGAGGGGACAGGGACACAGTGACAGAGACTGAGAGAGGGTGGGGGACAGAGACTGAGAGAGGGAGGGGGACAGGGACACAGTGACAGAGACTGAGAGAGGGAGGGGGACAGGGACACAGTGACAGAGAGTGAGAGAGGGAGGGGGACAGAGACACAGTGACAGAGAGTGAGAGAGGGAGGGGGACAGGGACACAGTGACAGAGACTGAGAGAGGGAGGGGGACAGAGACACAGTGACAGAGACTGAGAGAGGGAGGGGGACAGAGACACAGTGACAGAGACTGAGAGAGGGAGGGGACAGGGACACAGTGACAGAGAGTGAGAGAGGGAGGGGGACAGAGACACAGTGACAGAGAGTGAGAGAGGGAGGGGACAGGGACACAGTGACAGAGACTGAGAGAGGGTGGGGGACAGAGACTGAGAGAGGGAGGGGGACAGGGACACAGTGACAGAGACTGAGAGAGGGAGGGGGACAGGGACACAGTGACAGAGACTGAGAGAGGGAGGGGGACAGAGACACAGTGACAGAGACTGAGAGAGGGAGGGGGACAGGGACACAGTGACAGAGACTGAGAGAGGGAGGGGGACAGAGACTGAGAGAGGGAGGGGGACAGAGACACAGTGACAGAGACTGAGAGAGGGAGGGGGACAGGGACACAGTGACAGAGACTGAGAGAGGGAGGGGGACAGAGACACAGTGACAGAGACTGAGAGAGGGAGGGGGACAGAGACACAGTGACAGAGACTGAGAGAGGGAGGGGGACAGAGACACAGTGACAGAGAGTGAGAGAGGGAGGGGGACAGAGACACAGTGACAGAGACTGAGAGAGGGAGGGGGACAGGGACACAGTGACAGAGACTGAGAGAGGGAGGGGGACAGAGACACAGTGACAGAGACTGAGAGAGGGAGGGGGACAGAGACACAGTGACAGAGACTGAGAGAGGGAGGGGGACAGGGACACAGTGACAGAGACTGAGAGAGGGAGGGGGACAGAGACACAGTGACAGAGACTGAGAGAGGGAGGGGGGCAGAGACACAGTGACAGAGACTGAGAGAGGGAGGGGAACAGAGACTGAGAGAGGGAGGGGGACAGAGACTGAGAGAGGGAGGGGGACAGAGACTGAGAGAGGGAGGGGGACAGGGACACAGTGACAGAGACTGAGAGAGGGAGGGGGACAGGGACACAGTGACAGAGACTGAGAGAGGGAGGGGGACAGGGACACAGTGACAGAGACTGAGAGAGGGAGGGGGACAGAGACACAGTGACAGAGACTGAGAGAGGGAGGGGGACAGAGACTGAGAGAGGGAGGGGGACAGGGACACAGTGACAGAGACTGAGAGAGGGAGGGGGACAGAGACACAGTGACAGAGACTGAGAGAGGAGAGGGGGACAGAGACACAGTGACAGAGACTGAGAGAGGGAGGGGACAGAGACACAGTGACAGAGAGGAGAGAGGGAGGGGGACAGGGACACAGTGACAGAGACTGAGAGAGGGAGGGGGACAGAGACTGAGAGAGGGAGGGGGACAGAGACACAGTGACAGAGACTGAGAGAGGGAGGGGGACAGAGACACAGTGACAGAGACTGAGAGAGGGAGGGGGACAGAGACTGAGAGAGGGAGGGGGACAGGGACACAGTGACAGAGAGTGAGAGAGGGAGGGGACAGGGACACAGTGACAGAGACTGAGAGAGGGAGGGGGACAGAGACACAGTGACAGAGACTGAGAGAGGGAGGGAGACAGAGACACAGTGACAGAGAGTGAGAGAGGGAGGGGGACAGGGACACAGTGACAGAGACTGAGAGAGGGAGGGGGACAGAGACACAGTGACAGAGACTGAGAGAGGGAGGGGGACAGAGACACAGTGACAGAGACTGAGAGAGGGAGGGGGACAGAGACACAGTGACAGAGACTGAGAGAGGGAGGGGGACAGAGACACAGTGACAGAGAGGGAGAGAGGGAGGGGGACAGGGACACAGTGACAGAGACTGAGAGAGGGAGGGGGACAGGGACACAGTGACAGAGACTGAGAGAGGGAGGGGGACAGAGACACAGTGACAGAGACTGAGAGAGGGAGGGGACAGAGACACAGTGACAGAGAGGGAGAGAGGGAGGGGGACAGGGACACAGTGACAGAGACTGAGAGAGGGAGGGGGACAGAGACTGAGAGAGGGAGGGGGACAGAGACACAGTGACAGAGAGTGAGAGAGGGAGGGGGACAGAGACACAGTGACAGAGACTGAGAGAGGGAGGGGGACAGGGACACAGTGACAGAGACTGAGAGAGGGAGGGGGACAGAGACACAGTGACAGAGACTGAGAGAGGGAGGGGGACAGGGACACAGTGACAGAGACTGAGAGAGGGAGGGGGACAGAGACTGAGAGAGGGAGGGGGACAGAGACACAGTGACAGAGAGTGAGAGAGGGAGGGGGACAGGGACACAGTGACAGAGACTGAGAGAGGGAGGGGGACAGGGACACAGTGACAGAGACTGAGAGAGGGAGGGGGACAGAGACTGAGAGAGGGAGGGGGACAGAGACACAGTGACAGAGAGTGAGAGAGGGAGGGGGACAGGGACACAGTGACAGAGACTGAGAGAGGGAGGGGGACAGGGACACAGTGACAGAGACTGAGAGAGGGAGGGGGACAGAGACACAGTGACAGAGACTGAGAGAGGGAGGGGGACAGGGACACAGTGACAGAGAGTGAGAGAGGGAGGGGGACAGGGACACAGTGACAGAGACTGAGAGAGGGAGGGGGACAGAGACACAGTGACAGAGACTGAGAGAGGGAGGGGGACAGAGACACAGTGACAGAGACTGAGAGAGGGAGGGGGACAGAGACACAGTGACAGAGACTGAGAGAGGGAGGGGGACAGGGACACAGTGACAGAGACTGAGAGAGGGAGGGGGACAGAGACACAGTGACAGAGACTGAGAGAGGGAGGGGGACAGAGACACAGTGACAGAGAGTGAGAGAGGGAGGGGGACAGGGACACAGTGACAGAGACTGAGAGAGGGAGGGGGACAGAGACACAGTGACAGAGACTGAGAGAGGGAGGGGGACAGAGACACAGTGACAGAGAGTGAGAGAGGGAGGGGGACAGGGACACAGTGACAGAGACTGAGAGAGGGAGGGGGACAGGGACACAGTGACAGAGAGTGAGAGAGGGAGGGGGACAGAGACACAGTGACAGAGACTGAGAGAGGGAGGGGGACAGAGACACAGTGACAGAGAGTGAGAGAGGGAGGGGGACAGAGACACAGTGAGGGAGGGGGACAGAGACACAGTGACAGAGACTGAGAGAGGGAGGGGGACAGAGACACAGTGACAGAGAGTGAGAGAGGGAGGGGGACAGAGACACAGTGAGGGAGGGGGACAGAGACACAGTGACAGAGAGTGAGAGAGGGAGGGGGACAGAGACACAGTGACAGAGAGTGAGAGAGGGAGGGGGACAGAGACACAGTGACAGAGAGTGAGAGAGGGAGGGGGACAGAGACACAGTGACAGAGACTGAGAGAGGGAGGGGGACAGAGACACAGTGACAGAGAGTGAGAGAGGGAGGGGGACAGAGACACAGTGACAGAGACTGAGAGAGGGAGGGGGACAGAGACACAGTGACAGAGACTGAGAGAGGGAGGGGGACAGAGACACAGTGACAGAGACTGAGAGAGGGAGGGGGACAGGGACACAGTGACAGAGACTGAGAGAGGGAGGGGACAGGGACACAGTGACAGAGACTGAGAGAGGGAGGGGGACAGAGACACAGTGACAGAGACTGAGAGAGGGAGGGGGACAGGGACACAGTGACAGAGAGTGAGAGAGGGAGGGGGACAAAGACTGAGAGAGGGAGGGGGACAGAGACACAGTGACAGAGAGTGAGAGAGGGAGGGGGACAGAGACACAGTGACAGAGACTGAGAGAGGGAGGGGGACAGGGACACAGTGACAGAGACTGAGAGAGGGAGGGGGACAGGGACACAGTGACAGAGACTGAGAGAGAGAGGGGGACAGAGACACAGTGACAGAGACTGAGAGAGGGAGGGGGACAGGGACACAGTGACAGAGACTGAGAGAGAGAGGGGGACAGAGACACAGTGACAGAGACTGAGAGAGGGAGGGGGACAGAGACACAGTGACAGAGACTGAGAGAGGGAGGGGGACAGGGACACAGTGACAGAGACTGAGAGAGGGAGGGGGACAGAGACTGAGTGAGAGAGGGGACAGAGACACAGTGACAGAGACTGAGAGAGGGAGGGGGACAGAGACACAGTGACAGAGACTGAGAGAGGGAGGGGGACAAAGACACAGTGACAGAGACTGAGAGAGGGAGGGGGACAGAGACTGAGTGAGGGAGGGGGACAGAGACACAGTGACAGAGACTGAGAGAGGGAGGGGGACAGAGACACAGTGACAGAGACTGAGAGAGGGAGGGGGACAGAGACACAGTGACAGAGAGTGAGAGAGGGAGGGGGACAGAGACACAGTGACAGAGACTGAGAGAGGGAGGGGGACAGAGACTGAGAGAGGGAGGGGGACAGGGACACAGTGACAGAGACTGAGAGAGGGAGGGGGACAGAGACACAGTGACAGAGACTGAGAGAGGGAGGGGGACAGACACACAGTGACAGAGACTGAGAGAGGGAGGGGGACAGAGACACAGTGACAGAGACTGAGAGAGGGAGGGGGACAGAGACACAGTGACAGAGACTGAGAGAGTGAGGGGGACAGAGACACAGTGACAGAGACTGAGAGAGGGAGGGGGACAAAGACACAGTGACAGAGACTGAGAGAGGGAGGGGGACAGAGACACAGTGACAGAGACTGAGAGAGGGAGGGGGACAGGGACACAGTGACAGAGACTGAGAGAGGGAGGGGGACAGAGACACAGTGACAGAGACTGAGAGAGGGAGGGGGACAGAGAGTGAGTGAGAGAGGGGGACAGAGACACAGTGACAGAGACTGAGAGAGGGAGGGGGCAGGGACACAGTGACAGAGACTGAGAGAGGGAGGGGGACAGGGACACAGTGACAGAGACTGAGAGAGGGAGGGGGACAGAGACTGAGAGAGGGAGGGGGACAGGGACACAGTGACAGAGACTGAGAGAGGGAGGGGGACAGAGACACAGTGACAGAGACTGAGAGAGGGAGGGGGACAGAGACACAGTGACAGAGACTGAGAGAGGGAGGGGGACAGAGACACAGTGACAGAGACTGAGAGAGGGAGGGGGACAGAGACACAGTGACAGAGAGTGAGAGAGGGAGGGGGACAGAGACACAGTGACAGAGACTGAGAGAGGGAGGGGGACAGGGACACAGTGACAGAGACTGAGAGAGGGAGGGGACAGGGACACAGTGACAGAGAGTGAGAGAGGGAGGGGGACAGAGACACAGTGACAGAGAGTGAGAGAGGGAGGGGGACAGGGACACAGTGACAGAGACTGAGAGAGGGAGGGGGACAGAGACACAGTGACAGAGACTGAGAGAGGGAGGGGGACAGAGACTGAGAGAGGGAGGGGGACAGAGACACAGTGACAGAGAGTGAGAGAGGGAGGGGACAGGGACACAGTGACAGAGACTGAGAGAGGGAGGGGGACAGGGACACAGTGACAGAGACTGAGAGAGGGAGGGGGACAGGGACACAGTGACAGAGAGTGAGAGAGGGAGGGGGACAGAGACACAGTGACAGAGAGTGAGAGAGGGAGGGGGACAGAGACTGAGAGAGGGAGGGGGACAGGGACACAGTGACAGAGAGTGAGAGAGGGAGGGGGACAGGGACACAGTGACAGAGAGTGAGAGAGGGAGGGGGACAGAGACACAGTGACAGAGAGTGAGAGAGGGAGGGGACAGAGACACAGTGACAGAGACTGAGAGAGAGAGGGGGACAGGGACACAGTGACAGAGAGTGAGAGAGGGAGGGGACAGGGACACAGTGACAGAGACTGAGAGAGGGAGGGGGACAGAGACACAGTGACAGAGACTGAGAGAGGGAGGGGACAGGGACACAGTGACAGAGAGTGAGAGAGGGAGGGGGACAGAGACACAGTGACAGAGACTGAGAGAGAGAGGGGGACAGAGACACAGTGACAGAGAGTGAGAGAGGGAGGGGGACAGGGACACAGTGACAGAGACTGAGAGAGGGAGGGGGACAGAGACACAGTGACAGAGACTGAGAGAGGGAGGGGGACAGAGACTGAGAGAGGGAGGGGGACAGAGACACAGTGATAGAGACTGAGAGAGGGAGGGGGACAGAGACTGAGAGAGGGAGGGGGACAGAGACACAGTGACAGAGACTGACAGAGGGAGGGGGACAGAGACACAGTGACAGAGACTGAGAGAGGGAGGGGGACAGAGACTGAGAGAGGGAGGGGGACAGGGACACAGTGACAGAGAGTGAGAGAGGGAGGGGGACAGAGACTGAGAGAGGGAGGGGGACAGAGACACAGTGACAGAGACTGAGAGAGGGAGGGGGACAGAGACTGAGAGAGGGAGGGGGACAGAGACACAGTGATAGAGACTGAGAGAGGGAGGGGACAGGGACACAGTGACAGAGACTGAGAGAGGGAGGGGGACAGGGACACAGTGACAGAGACTGAGAGAGGGAGGGGGACAGGGACACAGTGACAGAGACTGAGAGAGGGAGGGGGACAGAGACTGAGAGAGGGAGGGGGACAGAGACACAGTGACAGAGAGTGAGAGAGGGAGGGGACAGGGACACAGTGACAGAGAGTGAGAGAGGGAGGGGGACAGAGACACAGTGACAGAGACTGAGAGAGGGAGGGGGACAGGGACACAGTGACAGAGACTGAGAGAGGGAGGGGGACAGAGACTGAGAGAGGGAGGGGGACAGAGACACAGTGACAGAGACTGAGAGAGGGAGGGGGACAGAGACTGAGAGAGGGAGGGGGACAGAGACTGAGAGAGGGAGGGGGACAGAGACACAGTGACAGAGACTGAGAGAGGGAGGGGGACAGAGACTGAGAGAGGGAGGGGGACAGAGACACAGTGACAGAGACTGAGAGAGGGAGGGGGACAGGGACACAGTGACAGAGACTGAGAGAGGGAGGGGGACAGGGACACAGTGACAGAGACTGAGAGAGGGAGGGGGACAGAGACACAGTGACAGAGAGTGAGAGAGGGAGGGGGACAGGGACACAGTGACAGAGACTGAGAGAGAGAGGGGGACAGAGACTGAGAGAGGGAGGGGGACAGAGACACAGTGATAGAGACTGAGAGAGGGAGGGGACAGGGACACAGTGACAGAGACTGAGAGAGGGAGGGGGACAGAGACTGAGAGAGGGAGGGGGACAGAGACACAGTGATAGAGACTGAGAGAGGGAGGGGGACAGGGACACAGTGATAGAGACTGAGAGAGGGAGGGGACAGGGACACAGTGACAGAGACTGAGAGAGGGAGGGGGACAGAGACACAGTGACAGAGACTGAGAGAGGGAGGGGGACAGAGACACAGTGACAGAGACTGAGAGAGGGAGGGGGACAGAGACACAGTGACAGAGAGTGAGAGAGGGAGGGGGACAGAGACACAGTGACAGAGACTGAGAGAGGGAGGGGGACAGGGACACAGTGACAGAGACTGAGAGAGGGAGGGGGACAGAGACACAGTGACAGAGAGTGAGAGAGGGAGGGGGACAGAGACACAGTGACAGAGACTGAGAGAGGGAGGGGGACAGAGATACAGTGACAGAGAGTGAGAGAGGGAGGGGGACAAAGACACAGTGACAGAGACTGAGAGAGGGAGGGGACAGAGACACAGTGACAGAGACTGAGAGAGGGAGGGGGACAGAGACACAGTGACAGAGACTGAGAGAGGGAGGGGGACAGGGACACAGTGACAGAGACTGAGAGAGGGAGGGGGACAGGGACACAGTGACAGAGACTGAGAGAGAGAGGGGGACAGGGACACAGTGACAGAGACTGAGAGAGGGAGGGGGACAGAGACTGAGAGAGGGAGGGGGACAGAGACACAGTGATAGAGACTGAGAGAGGGAGGGGACAGGGACACAGTGACAGAGACTGAGAGAGGGAGGGGGACAGGGACACAGTGACAGAGAGTGAGAGAGGGAGGGGGACAGAGACACAGTGACAGAGACTGAGAGAGGGAGGGGGACAGAGACACAGTGACAGAGACTGAGAGAGGGAGGGGACAGAGACACAGTGACAGAGACTGAGAGAGGGAGGGGGACAGAGACACAGTGACAGAGACTGAGAGAGGGAGGGGGACAGGGACACAGTGACAGAGACTGAGAGAGGGAGGGGGACAGGGACACAGTGACAGAGACTGAGAGAGGGAGGGGGACAGAGACACAGTGACAGAGACTGAGAGAGGGAGGGGGACAGAGACACAGTGACAGAGAGTGAGAGAGGGAGGGGGACAGAGACACAGTGACAGAGACTGAGAGAGGGAGGGGGACAGAGACACAGTGACAGAGAGGGAGAGAGGGAGGGGGACAGAGACACAGTGACAGAGACTGAGAGAGGGAGGGGGACAGAGACTGAGAGAGGGAGGGGGACAGAGACACAGTGACAGAGACTGAGAGAGGGAGGGGGACAGAGACACAGTGACAGAGAGGGAGAGAGGGAGGGGGACAGAGACACAGTGACAGAGACTGAGAGAGGGAGGGGGACAGAGACTGAGAGAGGGAGGGGGACAGAGACACAGTGACAGAGAGTGAGAGAGGGAGGGGACAGGGACACAGTGACAGAGACTGAGAGAGAGAGGGGGACAGGGACACAGTGACAGAGAGTGAGAGAGGGAGGGGGACAGAGACTGAGAGAGGGAGGGGGACAGAGACACAGTGACAGAGACTGAGAGAGGGAGGGGGACAGGGACACAGTGACAGAGACTGAGAGAGAGAGGGGGACAGGGACACAGTGACAGAGACTGAGAGAGGGAGGGGGACAGAGACACAGTGACAGAGACTGAGAGAGGGAGGGGGACAGAGACACAGTGACAGAGACTGAGAGAGGGAGGGGGACAGAGACACAGTGACAGAGAGTGAGAGAGGGAGGGGGACAGAGACTGAGAGAGGGAGGGGGACAGAGACTGAGAGAGGGAGGGGGACAGAGACTGAGAGAGGGAGGGGGACAGGGACACAGTGACAGAGACTGAGAGAGGGAGGGGGGCAGAGACACAGTGACAGAGACTGAGAGAGGGAGGGGGACAGAGACTGAGAGAGGGAGGGGGACAGAGACTGAGAGAGGGAGGGGGACAGAGACTGAGAGAGGGAGGGGGACAGGGACACAGTGACAGAGACTGAGAGAGGGAGGGGGACAGGGACACAGTGACAGAGACTGAGAGAGGGAGGGGGACAGGGACACAGTGACAGAGACTGAGAGAGGGAGGGGGACAGAGACACAGTGACAGAGACTGAGCCAGGGAGGGGGACAGAGACTGAGAGAGGGAGGGGGACAGGGACACAGTGACAGAGACTGAGAGAGGGAGGGGGACAGGGACACAGTGACAGAGACTGAGAGAGGGAGGGGGACAGAGACACAGTGACAGAGACTGAGAGAGGGAGGGGGACAGAGACACAGTGACAGAGACTGAGAGAGGGAGGGGGACAGAGACACAGTGACAGAGACTGAGAGAGGGAGGGGGACAGGGACACAGTGACAGAGAGGGAGAGAGGGAGGGGGACAGGGACACAGTGACAGAGAGTGAGAGAGGGAGGGGGACAGAGACACAGTGACAGAGACTGAGAGAGGGAGGGGGACAGAGACACAGTGACAGAGACTGAGAGAGGGAGGGGGGCAGAGACACAGTGACAGAGACTGAGAGAGGGAGGGGGACAGAGACACAGTGACAGAGAGGGAGAGAGGGAGGGGGACAGGGACACAGTGACAGAGACTGAGAGAGGGAGGGGGACAGGGACACAGTGACAGAGACTGAGAGAGGGAGGGGGACAGAGACACAGTGACAGAGACTGAGAGAGGGAGGGGGACAGAGACTGAGAGAGGGAGGGGGACAGAGACACAGTGACAGAGAGGGAGAGAGGGAGGGGGACAGGGACACAGTGACAGAGACTGAGAGAGGGAGGGGGACAGAGACTGAGAGAGGGAGGGGGACAGAGACACAGTGACAGAGAGTGAGAGAGGGAGGGGGACAGAGACACAGTGACAGAGAGGGAGAGAGGGAGGGGGACAGGGACACAGTGACAGAGACTGAGAGAGGGAGGGGGACAGAGACTGAGAGAGGGAGGGGGACAGAGACACAGTGACAGAGACTGAGAGAGGGAGGGGGACAGAGACTGAGAGAGGGAGGGGGACAGAGACACAGTGACAGAGAGTGAGAGAGGGAGGGGGACAGGGACACAGTGACAGAGACTGAGAGAGGGAGGGGGACAGAGACTGAGAGAGGGAGGGGGACAGAGACACAGTGACAGAGAGGGAGAGAGGGAGGGGGACAGGGACACAGTGACAGAGACTGAGAGAGGGAGGGGGACAGGGACACAGTGACAGAGACTGAGAGAGGGAGGGGGACAGAGACACAGTGACAGAGACTGAGAGAGGGAGGGGGACAGGGACACAGTGACAGAGAGTGAGAGAGGGAGGGGGACAGGGACACAGTGACAGAGACTGAGAGAGGGAGGGGGACAGGGACACAGTGACAGAGACTGAGAGAGGGAGGGGGACAGAGACTGAGAGAGGGAGGGGGACAGAGACACAGTGACAGAGACTGAGAGAGGGAGGGGGACAGAGATACAGTGACAGAGAGTGAGAGAGGGAGGGGGACAGGGACACAGTGACAGAGACTGAGAGAGGGAGGGGGACAGAGACACAGTGACAGAGAGTGAGAGAGGGAGGGGGACAGAGACACAGTGAGGGAGGGGGACAGAGACACAGTGACAGAGACTGAGAGAGGGAGGGGGACAGAGACACAGTGACAGAGACTGAGAGAGGGAGGGGGACAGGGACACAGTGACAGAGAGTGAGAGAGGGAGGGGGACAGAGACACAGTGACAGAGACTGAGAGAGGGAGGGGGACAGAGACACAGTGACAGAGAGTGAGAGAGGGAGGGGGACAGAGACACAGTGACAGAGACTGAGAGAGGGAGGGGGACAGAGACACAGTGACAGAGACTGAGAGAGGGAGGGGGACAGGGACACAGTGACAGAGACTGAGAGAGGGAGGGGGACAGGGACACAGTGACAGAGATTGAGAGAGAGAGGGGGACAGAGACACAGTGACAGAGACTGAGAGAGGGAGGGGGACAGGGACACAGTGACAGAGACTGAGAGAGAGAGGGGGACAGAGACACAGTGACAGAGACTGAGAGAGGGAGGGGGACAGAGACACAGTGACAGAGACTGAGAGAGGGAGGGGGACAGGGACACAGTGACAGAGACTGAGAGAGGGAGGGGGACAGAGACTGAGTGAGAGAGGGGGACAGAGACACAGTGACAGAGACTGAGAGAGGGAGGGGGACAAAGACACAGTGACAGAGACTGAGAGAGGGAGGGGGACAGAGACTGAGTGAGGGAGGGGGACAGAGACACAGTGACAGAGACTGAGAGAGGGAGGGGGACAAAGACACAGTGACAGAGACTGAGAGAGGGAGGGGGACAGAGACACAGTGACAGAGAGTGAGAGAGGGAGGGGGACAGAGACACAGTGACAGAGACTGAGAGAGGGAGGGGGACAGAGACTGAGAGAGGGAGGGGGACAGGGACACAGTGACAGAGACTGAGAGAGGGAGGGGGACAGAGACACAGTGACAGAGACTGAGAGAGGGAGGGGGACAGAGACACAGTGACAGAGACTGAGAGAGGGAGGGGGACAGAGACACAGTGACAGAGACTGAGAGAGGGAGGGGGACAGAGACACAGTGACAGAGACTGAGAGAGTGAGGGGGACAGAGACACAGTGACAGAGACTGAGAGAGGGAGGGGGACAAAGACACAGTGACAGAGACTGAGAGAGGGAGGGGGACAGACACACAGTGACAGAGACTGAGAGAGGGAGGGGGACAGGGACACAGTGACAGAGACTGAGAGAGGGAGGGGGACAGAGACACAGTGACAGAGACTGAGAGAGGGAGGGGGACAGAGAGTGAGTGAGAGAGGGGGACAGAGACACAGTGACAGAGACTGAGAGAGGGAGGGGGACAGAGACACAGTGACAGAGACTGAGAGAGGGAGGGGGCAGGGACACAGTGACAGAGACTGAGAGAGGGAGGGGGACAGAGACACAGTGACAGAGACTGAGAGAGGGAGGGGGACAGAGACACAGTGACAGAGACTGAGAGAGGGAGGGGGACAGAGACACAGTGACAGAGACTGAGAGAGGGAGGGGGCAGGGACACAGTGACAGAGACTGAGAGAGGGAGGGGGACAGAGACTGAGAGAGGGAGGGGGACAGGGACACAGTGACAGAGACTGAGAGAGGGAGGGGGACAGAGACACAGTGACAGAGACTGAGAGAGGGAGGGGGACAGAGACACAGTGACAGAGACTGAGAGAGGGAGAGGGACAGGGACACAGTGACAGAGAGTGAGAGAGGGAGGGGGACAGAGACACAGTGACAGAGACTGAGAGAGGGAGAGGGACAGGGACACAGTGACAGAGAGTGAGAGAGGGAGGGGGACAGAGACACAGTGACAGAGACTGAGAGAGGGAGAGGGACAGAGATACAGTGACAGAGACTGAGAGAGGGAGGGGGACAGAGACACAGTGACAGAGACTGAGAGAGGGAGGGGACAGGGACACAGTGACAGAGACTGAGAGAGGGAGAGGGACAGAGATACAGTGACAGAGACTGAGAGAGGGAGGGGGACAGAGACACAGTGACAGAGACTGAGAGAGGGAGGGGACAGGGACACAGTGACAGAGAGTGAGAGAGGGAGGGGGACAGAGACACAGTGACAGAGAGTGAGAGAGGGAGGGGGACAGGGACACAGTGACAGAGAGTGAGAGAGGGAGGGGGACAGGGACACAGTGACAGAGACTGAGAGAGGGAGGGGGACAGGGACACAGTGACAGAGACTGAGAGAGGGAGGGGGACAGGGACACAGTGACAGAGACTGAGAGAGGGAGGGGGACAGAGACTGAGAGAGGGAGGGGGACAGGGACACAGTGACAGAGAGTGAGAGAGGGAGGGGGACAGAGACACAGTGACAGAGAGTGAGAGAGGGAGGGGACAGAGACACAGTGACAGAGACTGAGAGAGGGAGGGGACAGGGACACAGTGACAGAGACTGAGAGAGAGAGGGGGACAGGGACACAGTGACAGAGACTGAGAGAGAGAGGGGGACAGAGACACAGTGACAGAGAGTGAGAGAGGGAGGGGACAGGGACACAGTGACAGAGACTGAGAGAGAGAGGGGGACAGGGACACAGTGACAGAGAGTGAGAGAGGGAGGGGGACAGAGACACAGTGACAGAGACTGAGAGAGGGAGGGGGACAGGGACACAGTGACAGAGACTGAGAGAGGGAGGGGGACAGAGACACAGTGACAGAGACTGAGAGAGGGAGGGGACAGGGACACAGTGACAGAGAGTGAGAGAGGGAGGGGGACAGAGACACAGTGACAGAGACTGAGAGAGGGAGGGGGACAGAGACTGAGAGAGGGAGGGGGACAGGGACACAGTGACAGAGACTGAGAGAGGGAGGGGGACAGAGACTGAGAGAGGGAGGGGGACAGAGACACAGTGACAGAGACTGAGAGAGGGAGGGGGACAGGGACACAGTGACAGAGACTGAGAGAGGGAGGGGGACAGAGACTGAGAGAGGGAGGGGGACAGAGACACAGTGATAGAGACTGAGAGAGGGAGGGGACAGGGACACAGTGACAGAGACTGAGAGAGGGAGGGGGACAAGGACACAGTGACAGAGAGTGAGAGAGGGAGGGGACAGGGACACAGTGACAGAGACTGAGAGAGGGAGGGGGACA
The DNA here is from genome assembly GCF_047496795.1 of Chiloscyllium punctatum. NCBI lineage: Eukaryota > Metazoa > Chordata > Chondrichthyes > Orectolobiformes > Hemiscylliidae > Chiloscyllium > Chiloscyllium punctatum. The sequence continues at coordinate 5,645 of NW_027311214.1, read as the reverse complement.
GAGACACAGTGACAGAGACTGAGAGAGGGAGGGGGACAGAGACACAGTGACAGAGACTGAGAGAGGGAGGGGGACAGGGACACAGTGACAGAGACTGAGAGAGGGAGGGGGACAGAGACACAGTGACAGAGACTGAGAGAGGGAGGGGGTCAGAGACACAGTGACAGAGAGTGAGAGAGGGAGGGGGACAGGGACACAGTGACAGAGACTGAGAGAGGGAGGGGGACAGAGATACAGTGATAGAGACTGAGAGAGGGAGGGGGACAGGGACACAGTGACAGAGAGTGAGAGAGGGAGGGGGACAGAGAGTGAGAGAGGGAGGGGGACAGGGACACAGTGACAGAGACTGAGAGAGGGAGGGGGACAGAGATACAGTGATAGAGACTGAGAGAGGGAGGGGGACAGGGACACAGTGACAGAGAGTGAGAGAGGGAGGGGACAGGGACACAGTGACAGAGACTGAGAGAGGGAGGGGGACAGAGACTGAGAGAGGGAGGGGGACAGAGACACAGTGATAGAGACTGAGAGAGGGAGGGGGACAGGGACACAGTGACAGAGAGTGAGAGAGGGAGGGGACAGGGACACAGTGACAGAGAGTGAGAGAGGGAGGGGGACAGAGACTGAGAGAGGGAGGGGGACAGAGACACAGTGATAGAGACTGAGAGAGGGAGGGGGACAGAGACACAGTGACAGAGACTGAGAGAGGGAGGGGGACAGAGACACAGTGACAGAGACTGAGAGAGGGAGGGGGACAGGGACACAGTGACAGAGACTGAGAGAGGGAGGGGGACAGGGACACAGTGACAGAGACTGAGAGAGGGAGGGGGACAGGGACACAGTGACAGAGACTGAGAGAGGGAGGGGGACAGAGACTGAGAGAGGGAGGGGGACAGAGACACAGTGATAGAGACTGAGAGAGGGAGGGGACAGGGACACAGTGACAGAGACTGAGAGAGGGAGGGGGACAGGGACACAGTGACAGAGAGTGAGAGAGTGAGGGGGACAGAGACACAGTGACAGAGACTGAGAGAGGGAGGGGACAGAGACACAGTGACAGAGACTGAGAGAGGGAGGGGGACAGAGACACAGTGACAGAGACTGAGAGAGGGAGGGGGACAGGGACACAGTGACAGAGACTGAGAGAGGGAGGGGGACAGAGACACAGTGATAGAGACTGAGAGAGGGAGGGGACAGGGACACAGTGACAGAGACTGAGAGAGGGAGGGGGACAGGGACACAGTGACAGAGACTGAGAGAGGGAGGGGGACAGAGACACAGTGACAGAGACTGAGAGAGGGAGGGGGACAGAGACACAGTGACGGAGACTGAGAGAGGGAGGGGACAGGGACACAGTGACAGAGACTGAGAGAGGGAGGGGGACAGAGACTGAGAGAGGGAGGGGGACAGAGACTGAGAGAGGGAGGGGGACAGAGACACAGTGACAGAGACTGAGAGAGGGAGGGGGACAGAGACACAGTGACAGAGACTGAGAGAGGGAGAGGGACAGGGACACAGTGACAGAGACTGAGAGAGGGAGGGGGACAGAGACTGAGAGAGGGAGGGGGACAGAGACACAGAGACAGAGACTGAGAGAGGGAGGGGGACAGGGACACAGTGACAGAGACTGAGAGAGGGAGGGGACAGGGACACAGTGACAGAGAGTGAGAGAGGGAGGGGGACAGGGACACAGTGACAGAGACTGAGAGAGGGAGGGGGACAGGGACACAGTGACAGAGAGTGAGAGAGAGAGGGGGACAGAGACACAGTGACAGAGACTGAGAGAGGGAGGGGGACAGGGACTGAGAGAGGGAGGGGGACAGAGACACAGTGATAGAGACTGAGAGAGGGAGGGGGACAGAGACACAGTGACAGAGAGTGAGAGAGGGAGGGGGACAGAGACACAGTGACAGAGACTGAGAGAGGGAGGGGGACAGGGACACAGTGACAGAGAGTGAGAGAGGGAGGGGGACAGAGACACAGTGACAGAGACTGAGAGAGGGAGGGGGACAGAGACACAGTGACAGAGACTGAGAGAGGGAGGGGGACAGGGACACAGTGACAGAGAGTGAGAGAGGGAGGGGGACAGAGACACAGTGACAGAGACTGAGAGAGGGAGGGGGACAGAGACACAGTGACAGAGACTGAGAGAGGGAGGGGGACAGGGACACAGTGACAGAGACTGAGAGAGGGAGGGGGACAGAGACACAGTGACAGAGACTGAGAGAGGGAGGGGGACAGGGACACAGTGACAGAGAGTGAGAGAGGGAGGGGGACAGAGACACAGTGACAGAGACTGAGAGAGGGAGGGGGACAGAGACACAGTGACAGAGACTGAGAGAGGGAGGGGGACAGGGACACAGTGACAGAGAGTGAGAGAGGGAGGGGGACAGAGACACAGTGACAGAGACTGAGAGAGGGAGGGGGACAGAGACACAGTGACAGAGACTGAGAGAGGGAGGGGGACAGGGACACAGTGACAGAGACTGAGAGAGGGAGGGGGACAGAGACACAGTGACAGAGACTGAGAGAGGGAGGGGGACAGAGACACAGTGACAGAGAGTGAGAGAGGGAGGGGGACAGAGACTGAGAGAGGGAGGGGGACAGAGACACAGTGATAGAGACTGAGAGAGGGAGGGGGACAGGGACTGAGAGAGGGAGGGGGACAGAGACTGAGAGAGGGAGGGGGACAGAGACACAGTGATAGAGACTGAGAGAGGGAGGGGGACAGGGACACAGTGACAGAGAGTGAGAGAGGGAGGGGGACAGGGACACAGTGACAGAGACTGAGAGAGGGAGGGGGACAGAGACACAGTGACAGAGAGTGAGAGAGGGAGGGGGACAGAGACACAGTGACAGAGACTGAGAGAGGGAGGGGGACAGGGACACAGTGACAGAGACTGAGAGAGGGAGGGGGACAGAGACACAGTGACAGAGAGTGAGAGAGGGAGGGGGACAGAGACACAGTGACAGAGACTGAGAGAGGGAGGGGGACAGAGACACGGTGACAGAGACTGAGAGAGGGAGGGGGACAGAGACACAGTGACAGAGAGTGAGAGAGGGAGGGGGACAGAGACACAGTGACAGAGACTGAGAGAGGGAGGGGGACAGAGACACAGTGACAGAGACTGAGAGAGGGAGGGGGACAGAGACACAGTGACAGAGAGTGAGAGAGGGAGGGGGACAGAGACACAGTGACAGAGACTGAGAGAGGGAGGGGGACAGAGACTGAGAGAGGGAGGGGGACAGAGACACAGTGACAGAGACTGAGAGAGAGAGGGGGACAGAGACACAGTGACAGAGACTGAGAGAGGGAGGGGGACAGAGACACAGTGACAGAGACTGAGAGAGAGAGGGGGACAGAGACTGAGAGAGGGAGGGGGACAGAGACACAGTGACAGAGACTGAGAGAGGGAGGGGGACAGAGACACAGTGACAGAGACTGAGAGAGGGAGGGGGACAGAGACACAGTGACAGAGAGTGAGAGAGGGAGGGGGACAGAGACACAGTGACAGAGACTGAGAGAGGGAGGGGGACAGAGACACAGTGACAGAGAGTGAGAGAGGGAAGGGGACAGAGACATAGTGACAGAGAGTGAGAGAGGGAGGGGGACAGAGACTGAGAGAGGGAGGGGGACAGAGACACAGTGACAGAGACTGAGAGAGGGAGGGGGACAGAGACACAGTGACAGAGACTGAGAGAGGGAGGGGGACAGGGACTGAGTGAGGGAGGGGGACAGAGACACAGTGACAGAGACTGAGAGAGGGAGGGGGACAGAGACACAGTGACAGAGAGTGAGAGAGGGAGGGGGACAGGGACACAGTGACAGAGACTGAGAGAGGGAGGGGGACAGGGACACAGTGACAGAGACTGAGAGAGGGAGGGGGACAGGGACACAGTGACAGAGACTGAGAGAGGGAGGGGGACAGGGACACAGTGACAGAGAGTGAGAGAGGGAGGGGACAGAGACTGAGAGAGGGAGGGGGACAGAGACACAGTGACAGAGACTGAGAGAGGGAGGGGACAGAGACACAGTGACAGAGACTGAGAGAGGGAGGGGGACAGAGACTGAGAGAGGGAGGGGGACAGGGACACAGTGACAGAGAGTGAGAGAGGGAGGGGGACAGAGACACAGTGACAGAGAGTGAGAGAGGGAGGGGGACAGGGACACAGTGACAGAGACTGAGAGAGGGAGGGGACAGGGACACAGTGACAGAGAGTGAGAGAGGGAGGGGGACAGAGACACAGTGACAGAGAGTGAGAGAGGGAGGGGGACAGGGACACAGTGACAGAGACTGAGAGAGGGAGGGGACAGGGACACAGTGACAGAGACTGAGAGAGGGAGGGGACAGGGACACAGTGACAGAGAGTGAGAGAGGGAGGGGACAGAGACACAGTGACAGAGACTGAGAGAGGGAGGGGGACAGAGACTGAGAGAGGGAGGGGGACAGGGACACAGTGACAGAGAGTGAGAGAGGGAGGGGGACAGAGACACAGTGACAGAGAGTGAGAGAGGGAGGGGGACAGGGACACAGTGACAGAGACTGAGAGAGGGAGGGGGACAGAGACACAGTGATAGAGACTGAGAGAGGGAGGGGGACAGAGACACAGTGACAGAGACTGAGAGAGGGAGGGGGACAGAGACACAGTGATAGAGACTGAGAGAGGGAGGGGGACAGAGACACAGTGATAGAGACTGAGAGAGGGTGGGGGACAGAGACACAGTGATAGAGACTGAGAGAGGGAGGGGGACAGAGACACAGTGACAGAGACTGAGAGAGGGAGGGGACAGAGACACAGTGACAGAGACTGAGAGAGGGAGGGGGACAGAGACTGAGAGAGGGAGGGGGACAGAGACACAGTGACAGAGACTGAGAGAGGGAGGGGACAGAGACACAGTGACAGAGACTGAGAGAGGGAGGGGGACAGAGACTGAGAGAGGGAGGGGGACAGAGACACAGTGACAGAGAGTGAGAGAGGGAGGGGGACAGAGACATAGTGACAGAGAGTGATAGAGGGAGGGGGACAGGGACACAGTGACAGAGACTGAGAGAGGGAGGGGGACAGAGACACAGTGACAGAGACTGAGTGAGGGAGGGGGACAGAGACACAGTGACAGAGACTGAGAGAGGGAGGGGACAGAGACTGAGAGAGGGAGGGGGACAGAGACACAGTGACAGAGAGTGAGAGAGGGAGGGGGACAGGGACACAGTGACAGAGACTGAGAGAGGGAGGGGGACAGAGACACAGTTAAAGAGACTGAGAGAGGGAGGGGGACAGAGACACAGTGACAGAGAGTGAGAGAGGGAGGGGGACAGAGACTGAGAGAGGGAGGGGGACAGGGACACAGTGACAGAGAGTGAGAGAGGGAGGGGACAGGGACACAGTGACAGAGAGTGAGAGAGGGAGGGGGACAGGGACACAGTGACAGAGACTGAGAGAGGGAGGGGGACAGAGACACAGTGACAGAGACTGAGAGAGGGAGGGGGACAGAGACACAGTGACAGAGAGTGAGAGAGGGAGGGGGACAGAGACACAGTGACAGAGAGTGAGAGAGGGAGGGGGACAGAGACACAGTGACAGAGACTGAGAGAGGGAGGGGGACAGAGACACAGTGACAGAGAGTGAGAGAGGGAGGGGACAGGGAC
>NW_027311213.1:0-33223 GCF_047496795.1 Chiloscyllium punctatum | reverse complement strand
GCGAGAGCGCGCGAGAGAGAAGGCGCGAGAGAGAGGGCGCGAGAGAGTGGGCGCGAGAGAGAGGGCGCGAGAGAGAGGGCGCGAGAGAACACGAGCGAGGTGAGAGAGAGAACATGAGCCAGAGGCACAGAGAGTGAGAACACGAGCGAGAGTGAAAACGAGCGAGAGGAAGAGAGAGAGAACACGAGAAAGAGAGAGAGAGAGAACACGAACGAGAGAGAGAGAGAGAGGGAACACGAGCGAGAGACAGAAAGAGAGAGAGAGAGAGAGCACAAGAGAGAGAACACATGAGAGAGAGAACACTCGAGAGAGAGAAAACACACGAGAGAGAAAACACACGAGAGAGTGAGAACATGAAAGATAGAATGAGAATACGAGCGAGAGAACATGAGCGACAGAGAGAGAGAGAGAGAGCACAAGAGAGAACACGAGAGAGAGAGGAAACGAGGGAGCGAGAATACGAGGGAGAGAGAGAGAGAGAACACGAGGGAGAGAGAGAGCGAACACGAGGGAGAGAGAGAACACGAGGGGGAGAGAGAGAGAGAACACGAGGGAGAGAGAGAGAGAACACGAGGGAGAGAGAACACGAGGGAGAGAGAGAGAGAGAGAACACGAGCGAGAGAGAGAGAGAACAGGAGCGAGAGAGAGAACGCGAGGGAGAGAGAGAGAGAGAACACGAGAGAGAGAGAGAGGACACGAGGGAGAGAGAACACGAGAAAGTGAGAGAGAGAGAGAACACGAGAGAGAGAGAGCACGAGAGAGAGAGAGAGAGAGAGAGAGAGAGAGAGAGAACACGAGGGAGAGAGAGAGAGAGAACACGAGGGAGAGAGAACATGAGGGAGAGAGAGAGAACAGGAGGGGGAGAGAGAACACGAGGGGGAGAGAGAGAGAGAACACGAGAGAGAGAGAGAGAACACGAGTGAGAGAGAACATGAGAGAGAGAGAGAGAGAGAGAGAGATAACACGAGGGAGAGATAACACGAGGGAGAGAGAACACGGGAGAGAGAGAGAACACGGGAGAGAGAGAGAACATGAGGCAGAGAACACGAGGGAGAGAGAGAACACGAGAGAGAGAGAACATGAGAGAGAGAGAGAGACAGAGAGAGAGAGAGAAAACACACAAGAGAGAACACGAGAGAGAGTGAGAACACGAAAGATAGAATGAGAACACGAGCGAGAGAGAGTGCGCGAGAGAGAGTGAGGGAGAGACCACGAGCGAGAGAGACAGATAATATGAGCGAGAGAGACCGAGAGACAGAGACAACTCATGAGAGAGAGCGAATGCACGAGAGAATGAGAAGACACGAGAGAGAGAGAATGAGAACAGAAGGGAGAGAGAGAGAGAACACGAGAGAGAGAACACGAGGGAGAGAGAAAGAACACGAGGGAGAGAGAGAGAGAGAGAGAGAGAGAACACGAGGGAGAGAGAGAGAGAGAGAGAACACGAGGGAGAGAGACAGATAAAAACCACGAGGGAGAGAGAGAGAGAGAACACGCGAGAGAGAGAGAAACACAAGAGAGAGAGAGGTCACAGAGAGAGAAAGAAAGAAAGAGAACACGAGCGAGAGAGAGAGAGGGGGAGAGAGAGAGAGAGAGAGAGAGACAGATAAAAACCACGAGGGAGAGAGGGAGAACACGCGAGAGAGAGAGAACACGCAAGAGAGAGAGACCACGCAATAGAGAGAGACCACGCGAGAGAGGGAACACGCGAGAGAGGGAACACGCGAGAGAGGGAACACGCGAGAGAGAGACCACGCAATAGAGAGAGACCACGCGAGAGAGGGAACACGCGAGAGAGGGAACACGCGAGAGAGGGAACACGCGAGAGAGGGAACACGCGAGAGAGGGAACACGCGAGAGAGGGAACACAAGCGAAAGAGAGAGAGAAAACACGAGCGAGAGAAAGAGAACACGAGAGTATGAGAGACAGAACACAAGAGAACGAGAGAGAGAGAGACAGGACACGAGAGAACGATAGAGAGAGAACATGAGAGAGAGAACATGAGAGAGAGAGAGAGAGGGCGAGAGAGAGACGGCGCGCGAGAGAGAGAGCGTGAGAACGACAGCAAACACAAGCGAAAGGGCACGCGAGAGAGAGCTAGAGCGAACACGAGCAAGAGAGAGAGAGCGCGAGAAAGAGAGAACACGAGCGAGAGAGAGAGAGAGCGAGAGAGAGAGCGACAGCGAACACGAGCGAAAGAGAGCGCGAGAGACAGTGTGCGAGAGACAGCGCGCAAGAGAGAACACGAGCGAGCGAGAGAGAACACGAGCGAGAGAGAGAGCGCGAGAGAGTCCGTGAGAGAGAGAGAGCGGGAGAGAGAGCGGGAGAGAGAGGGAGCGGGAGAGAGAGGGAGCGGGAGAGAGAGGGAGCGGGAGAGAGCAAGAACACGAGCGAGCGAGAGCAAGAACACGAGCAAGAGAGAGCGAGAACACGAGCAAGAGAGAGCGAGAACACGAGCAAGAGAGAGCGAGAACACGAACAAGAGAGAGAACACGAGTGAGAGAGAACACGAGTGAGAGAGAGTGAGAGAGAACACGAGCGAGAGAGCGCGCACGAGAGAGAGGGCGCGCGCGAGAGAGAGCGCAGGAGAGAGAGAGCGCAGGAGAGAGAGCGCGCAGGAGAGAGGGAGCGCGCAGGAGAGAGGGAGCGCGCAGGAGAGAGGGAGCGCACAGGAGAGAGAGAGAGCTTGCAGGAGAGAGAGAGCGCGCAGGAGAGAGCGCGTGAAGGAGACAGAGAGCGCGAGAGAGAGAGCAAACATGAGATAGAGAGAGAGAGAGAGAGACCGCGAGAATGCGCAAGAGAGAGAGAGCGCGAGAGAGAACGCGAGAGAGACAGAGGAGTGAGAGAACACATGAGAGAGAGAGAATGAGAACACGAGCGAGATAGAGAGAGAGAGAGAGAGAGAGAGAGAGAGAGAACACGAGCGAGAGAGAGAACACGAACGATAAAGAACACGAGAGAGAGTGAGAACACGAGAGAGAGTGAGAACACGAGAGGGTGAGAATTGGAACACGAGAGAGAGAATGAGAAGACAAGAGAGAATGAAAAGACGAGAGAGAGAGAGAACACGAGCGAGAGCGAACACGAGCGAGAGAGAGCGCGAGAGAGAGCACGAGAGAAGCAGCGAGAGAGAGAAGCGAGAGAGAGAAGCGAGAGAACACATGAGAGAGAGAGAGAGAGAGAGAGAATGAGAACACGAGCGAGAAAACATGAACGATAGAGAACACGAGCGAGAGAGAGAGAACACACGAGAGAGAGAGAACACACGAGAGAGTGAGAACATGAGAAAGAGTGAGAACACGAGAGTGAGAATTGGAACACGAGAGAGAGAATGAGAAGACGAGAGAGAGAGAGAGAATGAGAAGAGAGAGAGAGAGAGAACACGAGCAAGAGCGAACACGAGCGAGAGAGAGAGCGTGAGAGAGCGCGAGAGAGGGAGTGAGAGAGAGGAGCGAGAGAACACATGAGAGAGAGAGAATGCGAACACGAGAGAGAATGAGAACACGAGTGAGAGAGAGAGAACAGACAAGAGAGAAAGAACACACAAGAGAGTGAGAACACGAGAGAGAGAGAATTGTAACACGAGAGAGAGAGAATGAGAAGACGAGAGAGAGAGAGAGAGAGAGAGAGAACACGGGAGAGAGAGAACATACAAAAGAGAGAGAACACACAAAAGAGAGTGAGAACACGAGAGAGAGAGAATTGTAACACGAGAGAGAATGAGAAGATGAGAGAGAGAGAGAGAGAGAACACACAAAAGAGAGTGAGAACACGAGAGAGAGTGAGAACACGAGAGAGAGTGAGAACACGAGAGAGAGTATGAGAACACGAGAGAGAATTGGAACACGAGAGAGAGAATGAGAACACAAGGGAGAGAGAGAGAGAGAGAGAACGCGAGGGAGAGAGAGAACATTGAGGAGAGAACACGAGGGAGAGAGAGAGAACACGAGGGAGAGAGAGAGAGAGAGAGAGAGAGAGAACACGAGGGAGAGAGAGAAAAAACGAGGGAGAGAGAGAGAACACGAGGGAGAGAGAGAGAGAGAGAGAGAGAACACGAGGGAGAGAGAGAGAGAGAGAAAGAGAACACGAGGGAGAGAGAGAACACGAGGGAGAGAGAGAGAGAACACGAGGGAGAGAGAACACGAGGGAGAGAGAGAGAGAGAGAGAGAGAGAGAACAGGAGGGGGAGACAGAACACGAGGGGTAGAGAGAGAGAGAACACGAGCGAGAGAACACGAGAGAGAGAACACGAGAGAGAGAACACGAGAGAGAGAACACGAGAGAGAGAGAGAACACGAGAGAGAGAGAGAACACGAGAGAGAGAGAACACGAGGGAGAGAGAGAGAACACGAGAGAGAAAACACACAAGAGATAGAGAGAGAGAGAGAGAACACGAGGGAGAGAGAGAGAGAACACGAGGGAGAGAGAGAGAGAGAGAGAGAGAACACGAGGGAGAGAGATAGAAAACGAGGGAGAGAGAGAGAACACGAGGGAGAGAGAGAGAGAGAGAGAGAGAGAGAGAGAGAGAGAGAGAGAGAGAGAGAGAACACGAGGGAGAGAGAGAGAGAGAGAGAGAGAGAGAGAGAGAGAACACGAGGGAGAGAGAGAGAGAACACGAGGGAGAGAGAGAGAGAGAGAGAGAGAACACGAGGGAGAGAGATAGAAAACGAGGGAGAGAGAGAGAACACGAGGGAGAGAGAGAGAGAGAGAGAGAGAGAGAGAGAGAGAGAGAACACGAGGGAGAGAGAGAGAGAGAGAGAGAGAGAGAGAGAGAGAGAACACGAGGGAGAGAGAGAGAGAGAAAGAGAACACGAGGGAGAGAGAGAACACGAGGGAGAGAGAGAGAGAACACGAGGGAGAGAGAACACGAGGGAGAGAGAGAGAGAGAGAGAGAGAGAGAGAACAGGAGGGGGAGACAGAACACGAGGGGTAGAGAGAGAGAGAACACGAGCGAGAGAACACGAGAGAGAGTACACGAGAGAGAGAACACGAGAGAGAGAGAGAACACGAGAGAGAGAGAACACGAGGGAGAGAGAGAGAACACGAGAGAGAAAACACACAAGAGATAGAGAGAGAGAGAGAGAACACGAGGGAGAGAGAGAACACGAGGGAGAGAGAGAACACGAGGGAGAGAGAGAACACGAGTGAGAGAGTGAGAGAACACGAGGGAGAGAGAGAGAGAGAACACAATGGAGAGAGAGAGAGAGAAAACGAGGGAGAGAGAACACGAGGGAGAGAGAGAGAGAGAAAGAGAGAGAGAGAGAGAACACGAGACAGAGAGAGAGAGAGAGAACACGAGGGAGAGAGAGAGAACACGAGGGAGAGAGAGAGAGAACACGAGGTAGAGAGAGAATACGAGGGTGAGGGAGAGAGAGAGAACACGAGAGAGAGAGAGAGAGAGAGAGAGAGAGAACACGAGGGGGAGAGAGAGAGAGAACACGAGGGAGAGAGAGAGAAAACGAGGGAGAGAGAGAGAACACGAGGGAGAGAGAGAACACGAAGGGGAGAGAGAGAGAGAGAACACGAGGGGGAGAGAGAGAACACGAGGGGGAGAGAGAGAGAGAACACGAGGGAGAGAGAGAGAACACGAGGGAGAGAGGGAGAGAGAAAGAGAACACGAGGGAGAGAGAGAGAGAGAAAGAGAACACGAGGGAGAGAGAGAACACGTGGGAGAGAGAGAGAGAACACGAGGGAGAGAGAGAGAGAGAGAGAGAGATCAAGAGGGGGAGACAGAACACGAGGGGTAGAGAGAGAGAGAACATGAGCGAGAGAACACGAGAGAGAGAACACGAGAGAGAACACGAGAGAGAGAACACGAGAGAGAGAGAGAGAGAACACGAGAGAGAGAGAGAACACGAGAGAGAGAGAGAACACGAGAGAGAGAGAGAACACGAGAGAGAGAGAGAGAGAGAGAGAACACGAGGGAGAGAGAGAGAACACGAGGGAGAGAGAGAACACGAGGGAGAGGGAGAGAGAGAGCACCAGAGAGAACACGAGAGAGAGAGAACATGAGGGAGAGAGAACACGAGGGAGAGAGAACACGAGGGAGAGAGAGAGAGAAAACACGAGGGAGAGAGAGAGAGAGAACACGAGGGAGAGAGAGAGCGAACACGAGGGAGAGAGAGAGAGAGAGAGAACAGGAGGGGGAGACAGAACACGAGGGGTAGAGAGAGAGAGAACACGAGCGAGAGAACACGAGCGAGAGAACACGAGAGAGAGAACACGAGAGAGAGAACACGAGAGAGAGAACACGAGAGAGAGAGAGAACACGAGAGAGAGAGAACACGAGGGAGAGAGAGAGAACACGAGAGAGAGAGAGAACACGAGAGAGAGAGAACACGAGGGAGAGAGAGAGAACACGAGGGAGAGAGAGAACACGAGGGAGAGAGAGAGAGAACACGAGGGAGAGAGAGAGAACACGAGGGAGAGAGAGAGAGAACACGAGGGAGAGAGAGAGAACACGATGGAGAGAGAGAGAGAGAAAACGAGGGAGAGAGAACACGAGGGAGAGAGAGAGAGAACACGAGGGAGAGAGAGAACACGAGGTAGAGAGAGAACACGAGGGAGAGAGAGAGAGAACACGAGGGAGAGAGAGAGAACACGATGGAGAGAGAGAGAGAGAAAACGAGGGAGAGAGAACACGAGGGAGAGAGAGAGAGAACACGAGGGAGACAGAGAGAGAACACAAGGGAGAGAGAGAACACGAGGTAGAGAGAGAATACGAGGGTGAGGGAGAGAGAGAGAACACGAGGGAGTGAGAGAGAGAGAGAGAGAGAGAGAGAGAACACGAGGGAGAGAGAGAGAGAGAGAACACGAGGGAGAGAGAGAGAGAGAACACGAGGGAGAGAGAGAACGCGAGGGAGAGAGAGAACACGAGGGAGAGAGAGAACATGAGGGAGAGAGAGAACACGAAGGGGAGAGAGAGAGAGAGAACACGAGGGGGAGAGAGAGAACACGAGGGGGAGAGAGAGAGAGAACACGAGGGAGAGAGAGAGAACACGAGGGAGAGAGAGAGAGAGAGAAAGAGAACATGAGGGAGAGAGAGAGAGAGAGAGAGAAAGAGAACACGAGGGAGAGAGAGAACACGTGGGAGAGAGAGGGAGAACACGAGGGAGAGAGAGAGAGAGAGAACACGAGGGAGAGAGAGAGAAAACGAGGGAGAGAGAGAGAACACGAGGGAGAGAGAGAGAGAGAACACGTGGGAGAGAGAGAGAGAACACGAGGGAGAGAGAGAGAGATCAAGAGGGGGAGACAGAACACGAGGGGTAGAGAGAGAGAGAACATGAGCGAGAGAACACGAGAGAGAGAACACGAGAGAGAACACGAGAGAGAGAACACGAGAGAGAGAACACGAGAGAGAACACGAGAGAGAGAACACGAGAGAGAGAGAGAACACGAGAGAGAGAGAGAACACGAGAGAGAGAGAGAACACGAGAGAGAGAGAGAACACGAGAGAGAGAGAGAGAGAGAGAACACGAGGGAGAGAGAGAGAACATGAGGGAGAGAGAGAACACGAGGGAGAGAGAGAACACGAGGGAGAGGGAGAGAGAGCACAAGAGAGAACACGAGAGAGAGAGAACATGAGGGAGAGAGAACACGAGGGAGAGAGAACACGAGGGAGAGAGAGAAAACACGAGGGAGAGAGAGAGAGAGAACACGAGGGAGAGAGAGAGCGAACACGAGGGAGAGAGAGAGAGAGAGAGAACAGGAGGGGGAGACAGAACACGAGGGGTAGAGAGAGAGAGAACACGAGCGAGAGAACACGAGCGAGAGAACACGAGAGAGAGAACACGAGAGAGAGAGAGAACACGAGGGGGAGAGAGAGAACACGAGGGGGAGAGAGAGAGAGAACACGAGGGAGAGAGAGAGAACACGAGGGAGAGAGAGAGAGAGAGAAAGAGAACACGAGGGAGAGAGAGAGAGAGAAAGAGAACACGAGGGAGAGAGAGAACACGTGGGAGAGAGAGAGAGAACACGAGGGAGAGAGAGAGAGAGAGAGAGAGAACACGAGGGAGAGAGAGAGAAAACGAGAGAGAGAGAGAACACGAGGGAGAGAGAGAGAGAACACGAGGGAGAGAGAGAGAGAGAGAGAGAGAACACGAGGGAGAGAGAGAGAAAACGAGGGAGAGAGAGAGAACACGAGGGAGAGAGAGAGAGAGAGAGAGAGAACACGAGGGAGAGAGAGAGAGAGAGAAAGAGAACACGAGGGAGAGAGAGAACACGAGGGAGAGAGAGAGAGAACACGAGGGAGAGAGAACACGAGGGAGAGAGAGAGAGAGAGAGAGAGAGAGAACAGGAGGGGGAGACAGAACACGAGGGGTAGAGAGAGAGAGAACACGAGCGAGAGAACACGAGAGAGAGAACACGAGAGAGAGAGAGAACACGAGAGAGAGAGAGAACACGAGAGAGAGAGAACACGAGGGAGAGAGAGAGAACACGAGAGAGAAAACACACAAGAGACAGAGAGAGAGAGAGAGAACACGAGGGAGAGAGAGAACACGAGGGAGAGAGAGAACACGAGGGAGAGAGAGAACACGAGGGAGAGAGTGAGAGAACACGAGGGAGAGAGAGAGAACACAATGGAGAGAGAGAGAGAGAAAACGAGGGAGAGAGAACACGAGGGAGAGAGAGAGAGAGAGAGAGAGAGAGAGAGAGAGAACACGAGAGAGAGAGAGAGAGAGAGAACACGAGGGAGAGAGAGAGAGAACACGAGGGAGAGAGAGAGAGAACACGAGGTAGAGAGAGAATACGAGGGTGAGGGAGAGAGAGAGAACACGAGGGAGAGAGAGAGAGAGAGAGAGAACACGAGGGGGAGAGAGAGAGAGAACACGAGGGAGAGAGAGAGAGAGAACACGAGGGAGAGAGAGAGAAAACGAGGGAGAGAGAGAGAACACGAGGGAGAGAGAGAACACGAAGGGGAGAGAGAGAGAGAGAACACGAGGGAGAGAGAGAGAACACGATGGAGAGAGAGAGAGAGAAAACGAGGGAGAGAGAACACGAGGGAGAGAGAGAGAGAACACGAGGGAGAGAGAGAGAGAACACGAGGGAGAGAGAGAACACGAGGTAGAGAGAGAACACGAGGGAGAGAGAGAGAGAACACGAGGGAGAGAGAGAGAACACGATGGAGAGAGAGAGAGAGAAAACGAGGGAGAGAGAACACGAGGGAGAGAGAGAGAGAGAACACGAGGGAGAGAGAGAGAGAACACGAGGGAGAGAGAGAACACGAGGTAGAGAGAGAATACGAGGGTGAGGGAGAGAGAGAGAACACGAGGGAGTGAGAGAGAGAGAGAGAGAGAACACGGGGGAGGGAGAGAGAGAGAGAGAGAACACGAGGGAGAGAGAGAGAGAGAACACGAGGGAGAGAGAGAACGCGAGGGAGAGAGAGAACACGAGGGAGAGAGAGAACACGAGGGAGAGAGAGAACACGAAGGGGAGAGAGAGAGAGAGAACACGAGGGGAGAGAGAGAACACGAGGGGGAGAGAGAGAGAGAACACGAGGGAGAGAGAGAGAACACGAGGGAGAGAGAGAGGGAGAAAGAGAACACGAGGGAGTGAGAGAGAGAGAAAGAGAACACGAGGGAGAGAGAGAACACGTGGGAGAGAGAGAGAGAACACGAGGGAGAGAGAGAGAGAGAGAGAGAGAACACGAGGGAGAGAGAGAGAAAACGAGGGAGAGAGAGAGAACACGAGGGAGAGAGAGAGAGAACACGAGGGAGAGAGAGAGAGAGAGAGAGAGAACACGAGGGAGAGAGAGAGAAAACGAGGGAGAGAGAGAGAACACGAGGGAGAGAGAGAGAGAGAGAGAGAGAGAGAGAGAGAGAGAGAGAACACGAGGGAGAGAGAGAGAGAGAGAAAGAGAACACGAGGGAGAGAGAGAACACGAGGGAGAGAGAGAGAGAACACGAGGGAGAGAGAACACGAGGGAGAGAGAGAGAGAGAGAGAGAGAGAGAGAGAGAGAACAGGAGGGGGAGACAGAACAGGAGGGGTAGAGAGAGAGAGAACACGAGCGAGAGAACACGAGAGAGAGAACACGAGAGAGAGAGAGAACACGAGAGAGAGAGAGAACACGAGAGAGAGAGAACACGAGGGAGAGAGAGAGAACACGAGAGAGAAAACACACAAGAGATAGAGAGAGAGAGAGAGAACACGAGGGAGAGAGAGAACACGAGGGAGAGAGAGAACACGAGGGAGAGAGAGAGAGAACACGAGGGAGAGAGAGAGAGAACACGAGGTAGAGAGAGAATACGAGGGTGAGGGAGAGAGAGAGAACACGAGGGAGAGAGAGAGAGAGAGAGAGAGAGAGAGAGAACACGAGGGAGAGAGAGAGAGAGAACACGAGGGAGAGAGAGAGAGAGAACACGAGGGAGAGAGAGAACGCGAGGGAGAGAGAGAACACGAGGGAGAGAGAGAACACGAAGGGGAGAGAGAGAGAGAGAACACGAGGGGGAGAGAGAGAACACGAGGGGGAGAGAGAGAGAGAGAACACGAGGGAGAGAGAGAGAACACGAGGGAGAGAGAGAGAGAGAAAGAGAACACGAGGGAGAGAGAGAACACGTGGGAGAGAGAGAGAGAACACGAGGGAGAGAGAGAGAGAGAACACGAGGGAGAGAGAGAGAACACGAGGGAGAGAGAGAGAACACGAGGGAGAGAGAGAACACGAAGGGGAGAGAGAGAGAGAGAACACGAGGGGGAGAGAGAGAACACGAGGGGGAGAGAGAGAGAGAACACGAGGGAGAGAGAGAGAACACGAGGGAGAGAGAGAGAGAGAAAGAGAACACGAGGGAGAGAGAGAGAGAGAGAAAGAGAACACGAGGGAGAGAGAGAACACGTGGGAGAGAGAGAGAGAACACGAGGGAGAGAGAGAGAGATCAAGAGGGGGAGACAGAACACGAGGGGTAGAGAGAGAGAGAACATGAGCGAGAGAACACGAGAGAGAGAACACGAGAGAGAACACGAGAGAGAGAACACGAGAGAGAGAACACGAGAGAGAACACGAGAGAGAGAACACGAGAGAGAGAGAGAACACGAGAGAGAGAGAGAACACGAGAGAGAGAGAGAACACGAGAGAGAGAGAGAGAGAGAGAGAGAACACGAGGGAGAGAGAGAGAACATGAGGGAGAGAGAGAACACGAGGGAGAGAGAGAACACGAGGGAGAGGGAGAGAGAGAGCACAAGAGAGAACACGAGAGAGAGAGAACATGAGGGAGAGAGAACACGAGGGAGAGAGAACACGAGGGAGAGAGAGAAAACACGAGGGAGAGAGAGAGAGAGAACACGAGGGAGAGAGAGAGCGAACACGAGGGAGAGAGAGAGAGAGAGAGAACAGGAGGGGGAGACAGAACACGAGGGGTAGAGAGAGAGAGAACACGAGCGAGAGAACACGAGAGAGAGAACACGAGAGAGAGAACACGAGAGAGAGAACACGAGAGAGAGAGAGAACACGAGGGGGAGAGAGAGAACACGAGGGGGAGAGAGAGAGAGAACACGAGGGAGAGAGAGAGAACACGAGGGAGAGAGAGAGAGAGAGAAAGAGAACACGAGGGAGAGAGAGAACACGTGGGAGAGAGAGAGAGAACACGAGGGAGAGAGAGAGAGAGAGAGAGAGAACACGAGGGAGAGAGAGAGAAAACGAGAGAGAGAGAGAACACGAGGGAGAGAGAGAGAGAACACGAGGGAGAGAGAGAGAGAGAGAGAGAGAACACGAGGGAGAGAGAGAGAAAACGAGGGAGAGAGAGAGAACACGAGGGAGAGAGAGAGAGAGAGAGAACACGAGGGAGAGAGAGAGAGAGAGAAAGAGAACACGAGGGAGAGAGAGAGAGAACACGAGGGAGAGAGAACACGAGGGAGAGAGAGAGAGAGAGAGAGAGAACAGGAGGGGGAGACAGAACACGAGGGGTAGAGAGAGAGAGAACACGAGCGAGAGAACACGAGAGAGAGAACACGAGAGAGAGAGAGAACACGAGAGAGAGAGAGAACACGAGAGAGAGAGAACACGAGGGAGAGAGAGAGAACACGAGAGAGAAAACACACAAGAGATAGAGAGAGAGAGAGAGAACACGAGGGAGAGAGAGAACACGAGGGAGAGAGAGAACACGAGAGAGAGAGAACACGAGGGAGAGAGAGAGAACACAATGGAGAGAGAGAGAGAGAGAAAACGAGGGAGAGAGAACACGAGGGAGAGAGAGAGAGAGAGAGAGAGAGAGAGAGAGAGAGAGAGAGAACACGAGAGAGAGAGAGAGAGAGAGAACACGAGGGAGAGAGAGAGAGAACACGAGGGAGAGAGAGAGAGAACACGAGGTAGAGAGAGAATACGAGGGTGAGGGAGAGAGAGAGAACACGAGGGAGAGAGAGAGAGAGAGAGAGAGAGAACACGAGGGGGAGAGAGAGAGAGAACACGAGGGAGAGAGAGAGAGAGAACACGAGGGAGAGAGAGAGAAAACGAGGGAGAGAGAGAGAACACGAGAGAGAGAGAGAACACGAAGGGGAGAGAGAGAGAGAGAACACGAGGGAGAGAGAGAGAACACGATGGAGACGAGAGAGAGAGAAAACGAGGGAGAGAGAAAACGAGGGAGAGAGAACACGAGGGAGAGAGAGAGAGAACACGAGGGAGAGAGAGAGAGAACACGAGGGAGAGAGAGAACACGAGGTAGAGAGAGAACACGAGGGAGAGAGAGAGAGAACACGAGGGAGAGAGAAGAGAACACGATGGAGAGAGAGAGAGAGAAAACGAGGGAGAGAGAACACGAGGGAGAGAGAGAGAGAGAACACGAGGGAGAGAGAGAGAGAACACGAGGGAGAGAGAGAACACGAGGTAGAGAGAGAATACGAGGGTGAGGGAGAGAGAGAGAACACGAGGGAGAGAGAGAGAGAGAGAGAGAGAACACGAGGGAGAGAGAGAGAGAGAACACGAGGGAGAGAGAGAGAGAGAGAACACGAGGGAGAGAGAGAACGCGAGGGAGAGAGAGAACACGAGGGAGAGAGAGAACACGAGGGAGAGAGAGAACACGAAGGGGAGAGAGAGAGAGAGAACACGAGGGGGAGAGAGAGAACACGAGGGGGAGAGAGAGAGAGAACACGAGGGAGAGAGAGAGAACACGAGGGAGAGAGAGAGGGAGAAAGAGAACACGAGGGAGAGAGGAGAGAGAGAGAAAGAGAACACGAGGGAGAGAGAGAACACGTGGGAGAGAGAGAGAGAGAACACGAGGGAGAGAGAGAACACGTGGGAGAGAGAGAGAGAACACGAGGGAGAGAGAGAGAGAGAGAGAGAGAGATCAAGAGGGGGAGACAGAACACGAGGGGTAGAGAGAGAGAGAACATGAGCGAGAGAACACGAGAGAGAGAACACGAGAGAGAACACGAGAGAGAGAACACGAGAGAGAGAGAGAGAACACGAGAGAGAGAGAGAACACGAGAGAGAGAGAGAACACGAGAGAGAGAGAGAACACGAGAGAGAGAGAGAGAGAGAACACGAGGGAGAGAGAGAGAACATGAGGGAGAGAGAGAACACGAGGGAGAGAGAGAACACGAGGGAGAGGGAGAGAGAGAGCACAAGAGAGAACACGAGAGAGAGAGAACATGAGGGAGAGAGAACACGAGGGAGAGAGAACACGAGGGAGAGAGAGAGAGAAAACACGAGGGAGAGAGAGAGAGAGAACACGAGGGAGAGAGAGAGCGAACACGAGGGAGAGAGAGAGAGAGAGAGAGAGAACAGGAGGGGGAGACAGAACACGAGGGGTAGAGAGAGAGAGAACACGAGCGAGAGAACACGAGCGAGAGAACACGAGAGAGAGAACACGAGAGAGAGAACACGAGAGAGAGAACACGAGAGAGAGAACACGAGAGAGAGAGAGAACACGAAGGAGAGAGAACACGAGGGAGAGAGAGAGAACACGAGAGAGAGAGAGAACACGAGAGAGAGAGAACACGAGAGAGAACACGAGGGAGAGAGAGAACACGAGGGAGAGAGAGAGAGAACACGAGGGAGAGAGAGAGAACACGAGGGAGAGAGAGAGAGAACACGAGGGAGCGAGAGAGAACACGATGGAGAGAGAGAGAGAGAAAACGAGGGAGAGAGAACACGAGGGAGAGAGAGAGAGAGAACACGAGGGAGAGAGAGAACACGAGGTAGAGAGAGAACACGAGGGAGAGAGAGAGAGAACACGAGGGAGAGAGAGAGAACACGATGGAGAGAGAGAGAGAGAAAACGAGGGAGAGAGAACACGAGGGAGAGAGAGAGAGAACACGAGGGAGAGAGAGAGAGAACACGAGGGAGAGAGAGAACACGAGGTAGAGAGAGAATACGAGGGTGAGGGAGAGAGAGAGAACACGAGGGAGTGAGAGAGAGAGAGAGAGAGAACACGAGGGAGAGAGAGAGAGAGAGAACACGAGGGAGAGAGAGAGAGAGAACACGAGGGAGAGAGAGAACGCGAGGGAGAGGGAGAACACGAAGGGGAGAGAGAGAGAGAGAACACGAGGGGGAGAGAGAGAACACGAGGGGGAGAGAGAGAGAGAACACGAGGGAGAGAGAGAGAACACGAGGGAGAGAGAGAGAGAGAAAGAGAACACGAGGGAGAGAGAGAGAGAGAGAAAGAGAACACGAGGGAGAGAGAGAACACGTGGGAGAGAGAGAGAGAACACGAGGGAGAGAGAGAGAGATAGAGAGAGAGAACACGAGGGAGAGAGAGAGAAAACGAGGGAGAGAGAGAGAACACGAGGGAGAGAGAGAGAGAACACGAGGGAGAGAGAGAGAGACAGAGAGAGAACACGAGGGAGAGAGAGAGAAAACGAGGGAGAGAGAGAGAACACGAGGGAGAGAGAGAGAGAGAGAGAGAGAGAGAACACGAGGGAGAGAGAGAGAGAGAAAGAGAACACGAGGGAGAGAGAGAGAGAGAAAGAGAACACGAGGGAGAGAGAGAACACGTGGGAGAGAGAGAGAGAACACGAGGGAGAGAGAGAGAGAGAACACGAGGGAGAGAGAGAGAAAACGAGGGAGAGAGAGAGAACACGAGGGAGAGAGAGAGAGAGAGAGAGAGAGAGAGAGAGAACACGAGGGAGAGAGAGAGAGAGAGAGAGAGAGAAAGAGAACACGAGGGAGAGAGAGAACACGAGGGAGAGAGAGAGAGAGAACACGAGGGAGAGAGAACACGAGGGAGAGAGAGAGAGAGAGAGAACAGGAGGGGGAGACAGAACACGAGGGGTAGAGAGAGAGAGAACACGAGAGAGAGAACACGAGAGAGAGAACACGCGAGAGAGAACACGAGAGAGAGAACACGAGAGAGAGAGAGAACACGAGAGAGAGAGAAAACACACAAGAGATAGAGAGAGAGAGAGAGAGAGCACGAGAGAGAGAGAACACGATGGAGAGAGAGAACACGAGGGAGAGAGAGAACACGAGGGAGAGAAAGAGAGAACACGAGGCAGAGAGAGAGAACACGAGGGAGAGAGAGAGAGAGAACACGAGGGAGAGAGAGAACGCGAGGGAGAGAGAGAACACGAGGGAGAGAGAGAACACGAGGGAGAGAGAGAACACGAGGGGGAGAGAGAGAGAGAGAACACGAGGGGGAGAGAGAGAACACGAGGGGGGGAGAGAGAGAGAACACGAGGGAGAGAGAGAGAACACGAGGGAGAGAGAGAACACGAGGGAGAGAGAGAGAACACGAGGGAGAGAGAGAGAGAGAGAGAGAGAGAACACGAAGGAGAGAGAGAGAGAGAAAGAGAACACGAGGGAGAGAGAGAACACGTGGGAGAGAGAGAGAGAACACGTGGGAGAGAGAGAGAGAACACGAGGGAGAGAGAGAGAGAGAGAGAGAGAACACGAGGGAGAGAGAGAGAGAAAGAGAACACGAGGGAGAGAGAGAGAACACGAGGGAGAGAGAGAGAACACGAGGGAGAGAGAGAGAACACGAGGGAGGGAGTGAGAGAGAGAGAGAGAGAGAACATGAGGGAGAGAGAGAGAGAGAGAAAGAGAACATGAGGGAGAGAGAGAACACGAGGGAGAGAGAGAGAGAACACGAGGGAGAGAGAGAGAGAGAACAGGAGGGGGAGACAGAACACGCGGGGTAGAGAGAGAGAGAACACGAAGGAGAGAGAGAGAGAACACGAGGGAGATACAACACGAGGGAGAGAGAGAGAGAACACGAGGGAGAGACAACACGAGGGAGAGAGAGAGAGAACACGAGGGAGAGACAACACGAGGGAGAGAGAACACGAGGGAGAGAGAGAGAGAACACAAGGGAGACAGAACACGAGGGAGAGAGAGAGAGAGACCACGAGGGAGAGACTGAGAACACGAGGGAGAGAGAACACGAGGGAGAGACAGAGAGAGAGAACACGAGCGAGAGAGAGAGACAACAGGAGCGAGAGAGAGAACACGAGGGAGAGAGAGAGAACACGAGGGAGAGAGAGAGAACATGAGGGAGAGAGAGAGAGAGAGAATACGAGGGAGAGAGAGAGAGAACACAAGGGAGAGAGAACACGAGGGAGAGAGAGAGAGAGAGAGAGAAGCGGAGGGGGGGAGAGAGAGAGAGAGAAAACACGAGCGAGAGAGAGAGAGAGAGAACACGAGGGAGAGAGAGAGCACGAGTGAGAGAGAGAGAGAGAACACGAGCGAGAGAGAGAACACGAGAGAGACAGCACGAGAGTGAGAGATAGAGAGGGAGAGAGAGAGAGAGAGACAGAGAGAAAGAGAGAGAGAGAAAACACACGAGAGAGAGAGAGAGAACACACGAGAGACAGAGAGAGAACACACGAGAGAGAGAAAACACATGAGAGAGAAAATACACGAGAGAGAGAGAACACGAGAGAGTGAGAACACGAGAGATAGAATGAAAATACGAGCGAGAGAACATGAGCGACAGAGAGAGAGGGAACACAAGCGAGAGAGAGAGAGAGCACGAGGGAGAGAGAGAGAGAGAACACGAGGGAGAGAGAGAACGCGAGGGAGAGAGAGAACACGAGGGAGAGAGAGAACACGAGGGAGAGAGAGAGAGAGAGAGAGAGAACACGAGGGGGAGAGAGAGAACACGAGGGTGAGAGAGAGAACACGAGGGAGAGAGAGAACACGAGGGAGAGAGAGAGAACACGAGGGAGAGAGAGAGAGAGAGAGAGAGAACACGAGGGAGAGAGAGAGAGAGAAAGAGAACACGAGGGAGAGAGAGAGAGAGAAAGAGAACACGAGGGAGAGAGAGAACACGAGGGAGAGAGAGAACACGAGGGAGAGAGAGAACACGAGGGAGAGAGAGAACACGAGGGAGAGAGAGAGAGAGAGAGAGAGAACATGAGGGAGAGAGAGAGAGAATGAGAACACGAGGGAGAGAGAGAGAACACGAGGGAGAGAGAACACGAGGGAGAGAGAACACGAGGGAGAGAGAGAGAGAGAGAGAGAGAACACGAGGGGGAGAGAGAGAGAGAACACGAGGGAGAGAGAGAGAGAGAGAGAGAGAGAGAACACGAGGGAGAGAGAGAGAAAACGAGGGAGAGAGAGAGAACACGAGGGAGAGAGAGAGAGAGAGAGAGAGAGAGAGAGAACACGAGGGAGAGAGAGAGAGAGAGAGAGAGAGAGAAAGAGAACACGAGGGAGAGAGAGAACACGAGGGAGAGAGAGAGAGAACACGAGGGAGAGAGAACACGAGGGAGAGAGAGAGAGAGAGAGAACAGGAGGGGGAGACAGAACACGAGGGGTAGAGAGAGAGAGAACACGAGAGAGAGAACACGAGAGAGAGAACACGCGAGAGAGAACACGAGAGAGAGAACACGAGAGAGAGAGAGAACACGAGAGAGAGAGAAAACACACAAGAGATAGAGAGAGAGAGAGAGAACACGAGAGAGAGAGAACACGATGGAGAGAGAGAACACGAGGGAGAGAGAGAACACGAGGGAGAGAAAGAGAGAACACGAGGCAGAGAGAGAGAACACGAGGGAGAGAGAGAGAGAGAACACGAGGGAGAGAGAGAACGTGAGGGAGAGAGAGAACACGAGGGAGAGAGAGAACACGAGGGAGAGAGAGAACACGAGGGGGAGAGAGAGAGAGAACACGAGGGGGAGAGAGAGAACACGAGGGGGGGAGAGAGAGAGAACACGAGGGAGAGAGAGAGAACACGAGGGAGAGAGAGAACACGAGGGAGAGAGAGAGAACACGAGGGAGAGAGAGAGAGAGAGAGAGAGAGAACACGAAGGAGAGAGAGAGAGAGAAAGAGAACACGAGGGAGAGAGAGAACACGTGGGAGAGAGAGAGAGAACACGTGGGAGAGAGAGAGAGAACACGAGGGAGAGAGAGAGAGAGAGAGAGAGAACACGAGGGAGAGAGAGAGAGAAAGAGAACACGAGGGAGAGAGAGAGAACACGAGGGAGAGAGAGAGAACACGAGGGAGGGAGTGAGAGAGAGAGAGAGAGAGAACATGAGGGAGAGAGAGAGAGAGAGAAAGAGAACATGAGGGAGAGAGAGAACACGAGGGAGAGAGAGAGAGAACACGAGGGAGAGAGAGAGAGAGAACAGGAGGGGGAGACAGAACACGCGGGGTAGAGAGAGAGAGAACACGAAGGAGAGAGAGAGAGAACACGAGGGAGATACAACACGAGGGAGAGAGAGAGAGAACACGAGGGAGAGACAACACGAGGGAGAGAGAGAGAGAACACGAGGGAGAGACAACACGAGGGAGAGAGAACACGAGGGAGAGAGAGAGAGAACACAAGGGAGACAGAACACGAGGGAGAGAGAGAGAGAGACCACGAGGGAGAGACTGAGAACACGAGGGAGAGAGAACACGAGGGAGAGACAGAGAGAGAGAACACGAGCGAGAGAGAGAGACAACAGGAGCGAGAGAGAGAACACGAGGGAGAGAGAGAGAACACGAGGGAGAGAGAGAGAACATGAGGGAGAGAGAGAGAGAGAGAATACGAGGGAGAGAGAGAGAGAACACAAGGGAGAGAGAACACGAGGGAGAGAGAGAGAGAGAGAGAGAAGCGGAGGGGGGGAGAGAGAGAGAGAGAAAACACGAGCGAGAGAGAGAGAGAGAGAACACGAGGGAGAGAGAGAGCACGAGTGAGAGAGAGAGAGAGAACACGAGCGAGAGAGAGAACACGAGAGAGACAGCACGAGAGTGAGAGATAGAGAGGGAGAGAGAGAGAGAGAGACAGAGAGAAAGAGAGAGAGAGAAAACACACGAGAGAGAGAGAGAGAACACACGAGAGACAGAGAGAGAACACACGAGAGAGAGAAAACACATGAGAGAGAAAATACACGAGAGAGAGAGAACACGAGGAGAGTGAGAACACGAGAGATAGAATGAAAATACGAGCGAGAGAACATGAGCGACAGAGAGAGAGGGAACACAAGCGAGAGAGAGAGAGCACGAGGGAGAGAGAGAGAGAGAACACGAGGGAGAGAGAGAACGCGAGGGAGAGAGAGGAACACGAGGGAGAGAGAGAGAACACGAGGGAGAGAGAGAGAGAGAGAGAGAGAACACGAGGGGGGAGAGAGAGAACACGAGGGTGAGAGAGAGAACACGAGGGAGAGAGAGAACACGAGGGAGAGAGAGAGAACACGAGGGAGAGAGAGAGAGAGAGAGAGAGAACACGAGGGAGAGAGAGAGAGAGAAAGAGAACACGAGGGAGAGAGAGAGAGAGAAAGAGAACACGAGGGAGAGAGAGAACACGAGGGAGAGAGAGAACACGAGGGAGAGAGAGAACACGAGGGAGAGAGAGAACACGAGGGAGAGAGAGAGAGAGAGAGAGAGAACATGAGGGAGAGAGAGAGAGAATGAGAACACGAGGGAGAGAGAGAGAACACGAGGGAGAGAGAACACGAGGGAGAGAGAACACGAGGGAGAGAGAGAGAGAGAGAGAGAGAGAACACGAGGGGGAGAGAGAGAGAGAACACGAGGGAGAGAGAGAGAGAGAGAGAGAGAGAGAACACGAGGGAGAGAGAGAGAAACGAGGGAGAGAGAGAGAACACGAGGGAGAGAGAGAGAGAGAGAGAGAGAGAGAGAGAACACGAGGGAGAGAGAGAGAGAGAGAGAGAGAGAGAAAGAGAACACGAGGGAGAGAGAGAACACGAGGGAGAGAGAGAGAGAACACGAGGGAGAGAGAACACGAGGGAGAGAGAGAGAGAGAGAGAACAGGAGGGGGAGACAGAACACGAGGGGTAGAGAGAGAGAGAACACGAGAGAGAGAACACGAGAGAGAGAACACGCGAGAGAGAACACGAGAGAGAGAACACGAGAGAGAGAGAGAACACGAGAGAGAGAGAAAACACACAAGAGATAGAGAGAGAGAGAGAGAACACGAGAGAGAGAGAACACGATGGAGAGAGAGAACACGAGGGAGAGAGAGAACACGAGGAGAGAAAGAGAGAACACGAGGCAGAGAGAGAGAACACGAGGGAGAGAGAGAGAGAGAACACGAGGGAGAGAGAGAACGTGAGGGAGAGAGAGAACACGAGGGAGAGAGAGAACACGAGGGAGAGAGAGAACACGAGGGGGGAGAGAGAGAGAGAACACGAGGGGGAGAGAGAGAACACGAGGGGGGAGAGAGAGAGAACACGAGGGAGAGAGAGAGAACACGAGGGAGAGAGAGAACACGAGGGAGAGAGAGAGAACACGAGGGAGAGAGAGAGAGAGAGAGAGAGAGAGAGAACACGAAGGAGAGAGAGAGAGAGAAAGAGAACACGAGGGAGAGAGAGAACACGTGGGAGAGAGAGAGAGAACACGTGGGGAGAGAGAGAGAGAACACGAGGGAGAGAGAGAGAGAGAGAGAGAGAGAACACGAGGGAGAGAGAGAGAGAAAGAGAACACGAGGGAGAGAGAGAGAAACACGAGGGAGAGAGAGAGAACACGAGGGAGGGAGAGAGAGAGAGAGAGAGAGAGAGAGAGAGAGAGAACATGAGGGAGAGAGAGAGAGAGAGAAAGAGAACATGAGGGAGAGAGAGAACACGAGGGAGAGAGAGAGAGAACACGAGGGAGAGAGAGAGAGAGAACAGGAGGGGGAGACAGAACACGCGGGGTAGAGAGAGAGAGAACACGAAGGAGAGAGAGAGAGAACACGAGGGAGATACAACACGAGGGAGAGAGAGAGAGAACACGAGGGAGAGACAACACGAGGGAGAGAGAGAGAGAACACGAGGGAGAGACAACACGAGGGAGAGAGAACACGAGGGAGAGAGAGAGAGAACACAAGGGAGACAGAACACGAGGGAGAGAGAGAGAGACCACGAGGGAGAGACTGAGAACACGAGGGAGAGAGAACACGAGGGAGAGACAGAGAGAGAGAACACGAGCAAGAGAGAGAGACAACAGGAGCGAGAGAGAGAACACGAGGGAGAGAGAGAGAACACGAGGGAGAGAGAGAGAACACGAGGGAGAGAGAGAGAACATGAGGGAGAGAGAGAGAGAGAGAATACGAGGGAGAGAGAGAGAGAACACAAGGGAGAGAGAACACGAGGGAGAGAGAGAGAGAGAGAGAGAGAAGCGGAGGGGGGGGAGAGAGAGAGAGAGAAAACACGAGCGAGAGAGAGAGAGAGAACACGAGGGAGAGAGAGAGCACGAGTGAGAGAGAGAGAGAGAACACGAGCGAGAGAACACGAGAGAGACAGCACGAGAGTGAGAGATAGAGAGGGAGAGAGAGAGAGAGAGACAGAGAGAAAGAGAGAGAGAGAAAACACACGAGAGAGAGAGAGAACACACGAGAGACAGAGAGAGAACACACGAGAGAGAGAGAACACGAGAGAGTGAGAACACGAGAGATAGAATGAAAATACGAGCGAGAGAACATGAGCGACAGAGAGAGAGGGAACACAAGCGAGAGAGAGAGAGAGCACGAGGGAGAGAGAGAGAGAGAACACGAGGGAGAGAGAGAACGCGAGGGAGAGAGAGAACACGAGGGAGAGAGAGAACACGAGGGGGAGAGAGAGAGAACACGAGGGGGAGAGAGAGAACACGAGGGTGAGAGAGAGAACACGAGGGAGAGAGAGAACACGAGGGAGAGAGAGAGAACACGAGGGAGAGAGAGAGAGAGAGAGAGAACACGAGGGAGAGAGAGAGAGAGAAAGAGAACACGAGGGAGAGAGAGAGAACACGAGGGAGAGAGAGAGAGAGAGAGAACACGAGGGAGAGAGAACACGAGGGAGAGAGAACACGAGGGAGAGAGAACACGAGGGAGAGAGAGAGAGAGAACACGAGAGAGAGAGAACACGAGGGAGAGAGAGAACACGAGGGAGAGAGAGAACACGAGGGAGAGAGAGAGAACACGAGAGAGAGAGAGAGAGAGAGAACACGAGGGAGAGAGAGAGAGAGAAAGAGAACACGAGGGAGAGAGAGAACACGAGGGAGAGAGAGAACACGAGTGAGAGAGAGAACACGAGGGAGAGAGAGAACACGAGGGGGAGAGAGAGAGAGAGAGAGAGAGAGAACATGAGGGAGAGAGAGAGAGAATGAGAACACGAGGGAGAGAGAGAGAACACGAGGGAGAGAGAACACGAGGGAGAGAGAACACGAGGGAGAGAGAGAGAGAGAGAGAGAGAGAACACGAGGGAGAGAGAGAGAGAGAGAGAACACGAGGGAGAGAGAGAGAGAGAGAGAACACGAGGGAGAGAGAGAGAGAACACGAGGGAGAGAGAACACGAGGGAGAGAGAGAGAGAGAGAACAGGAGGCGAGACAGAACACGTGGGGTAGAGAGAGAGAGAACACGAAGGAGAGAGAGAGAGAACACGAGGGAGAGACAACACGAGGGAGAGAGAACACGAGGGAGAGACAACACGAGGGAGAGAGAGAGAGAGAGAGTGAACACGAGGGAGACAGAGAGAACACGAGGGAGAGAGAGAGAACGCGAGGGAGAGAGAACACGAGGGAGAGAGAGAAAGACCACGAGGGAGAGACAGAGAACACGAGGGAGAGAGAACACGAGGGAGAGAGAGAGAGAGAGAGAGAGAGAGAGAGAGAACACGAGCGAGAGAGAGAGACAACAGGAGCGAGAGAGAGAACACGAGGGAGAGAGAGAGAACATGAGGGAGAGAGAGAGAGAGAGAGAGAATACGAGGGAGAGAGAGAGAGAGAGCACGAGAGAGAGAGAGAGAGAGAGAGAGAACACGAGCGAGAGAGAGAACACGAGAGAGACAGCACGAGAGTGAGAGATAGAGAGGGAGAGAGAGAGAGAGACAGAGAGATAGAGAGAGAGAGAAAACACACGAGAGAGAGAGAACACACGAGAGAGAGAGAACACACGAGAGAGAGAGAACACACGAGAGACAGAGAGAGAACACACGAGAGAGAGAAAACACATGAGAGAGAAAATACACGAGAGAGAGAGAGAACACGAGAGAGTGAGAACACGAGAGATAGAATGAGAACATGAGCGAGAGAACATGAGCGACAGAGAGAGAGGGAACACAAGCGAGAGAGAGAGAGAGAGCACAAGAGAGAACACGAGAGAGAGAACACGAGGGAGAGAGAACACGAGGGAGAGAGAACACGAGGGAGAGAGAACACGAGGGAGAGAGAGAGAGAAAAGACGAGGGAGACAGAGAGAACACGAGGGAGAGAGAGAGAACACGAGGGAGAGAGAGAGAGAACACGAGGGAGAGAGAGAGAGAGAGAGAGAGAGAGAACATGAGGGAGAGAGAACACGAGGGAGAGAGAGAGAGAACAGGAGGGGGAGAGAGAACACGAGGGGTAGAGAGAGAGAGAACACGAGCGAGAGAGAGAGAGAGAACACGAGAGAGAGAACACGAGAGAGAGAGAACACGAGAGAGAGAACACGAGAGAGAGAGAGAGAGAGCGAACACGAGAGAGAGAGAGAGAACACGAGAGAGAGAGAGAGAGAGAACACGAGAGAGAGAGAACACGAGAGAGAGAGAGAGAAAACACACGAGAGATAGAGAGAGAGAGAACACGAGGGAGAGAGAGAACACGAGGGAGAGAGAGAACACGAGGGAGAGAGAGAACACGAGGGAGAGAGAGAGAGAGAGAACACGAGGGAGAGAGAACACGAGGGAGAGAGAACACGAGGGAGAGAGAACACGAGAGAGAGAGAGAGAGAGAGAGAACACGAGGGAGAGAGAGAGAGAACACGAGGGAGAGAGAGAACACGAGGGAGAGAGAGAATACGAGGGAGAGAGAGAATACGAGGGAGAGAGAGAATACGAGGGAGAGGGAGAGAGGGAGCACAAGAGAGAACACGAGGGAGAGAGAACACGAGGGAGAGAGAACACGAGGGAGAGAGAGAGAGAAAACACGAGGGAGAGAGAGAGAACACGAGGGAGAGAGAGAGCGAACACGAGGGAGAGAGAACACGAGGGAGAGAGAGAGAGAGAGAGAAAACAGGAGGGGGAGACAGAACACGAGGGGAAGAGAGAGAACACGAGCGAGAGAACACGAGAGAGAGAACACGAGAGAGAGAGAGAACACGAGAGAGAGAGAACACGAGGGAGAGAGAGAGAACACGAGAGAGAGAAAACACACGAGAGATAGAGAGAGAGAGAGAACACGAGAGAGAGAGAACACGAGGGAGAGAGAGAACACGAGGGAGAGAGAGAGAGAGAACACGAGGGAGAGAGAGAGAGAGAACACGAGGGAGTGAGAGAGAACATGATGGAGAGAGAGAGAGAGAAAACGAGGGAGAGAGAACACGAGGGAGAGAGAGAGAGAGAGAGAACACGAGGGAGAGAGAGAGAACACGAGGGAGAGAGAGAGAGAGAACACGAGGGAGAGAGAGAACACGAGGGAGAGAGAGAACACGAGGGAGATAGAGAACACGAGGGAGAGGGAGAGAACACGAGGGAGAGAGAGAACACGAGGGAGAGAGAGAACACGAGGAGAGAGAGAGAGAGAACACGAGGGAGAGAGAGAACACGAGGGAGAGAGAGAGAGAACACGAGGGAGAGAGAACACGAGGGAGAGAAAGAGAACACGAGGGAGAGAGAGAGAACACGAGGGAGAGAGAGAGAGAACACGAGGGACAGAGAACACGTGGGATAGAGAGAGAGAACACGAGGGAGAGAGAGAGAGAGAGAGAGAGAGAACACGAGGGAGAGAGAACACGAGGGAGAGAGAGAGAGAGAACAGGAGGGGGGGGGACAGAACACGAGGGGTAGAGAGAGAGAACACGAGCGAGAGAACACGAGCGAGAGAACACGAGCGAGAGAACACGAGAGAGAGAACACGAGAGAGAGAACACGAGAGAGAGAGAACACGAGGGAGAGAGAGAGAGAGAGAGAGAACACGAGGGAGAGAGAGAACACGAAGGAGAGAGAGAGAGAGAGAGAGAGAACACGAGGGGGAGAGAGAGAGAGAGAGAGAGAGAGAGAGCGAACACGAGGGAGAGAGAGAGAGAGAACAGGAGGGAGAGAGAGGACACGAGGGAGAGAGAGAACACGAGGGAGAGAGAGAGAGAGAACACAAGGAGAGAGAGAGAGAGAGAGAGAGAAAGAGAACACGAGGGAGTGAGAGAGAACACGAGGGAGAGAGAACACGAGGGAGACAGAGAGAGAGAGAAACACGAAAGAGAGAGAGAGAACATGAGGGAGAGACAACACGAGGGAGGGAGAACACGAGGGAGAGAGAACACGAGGAGAGAGAGAGAGAGAACACGAGGGAGAGAGAACACGAGGGAGAGAGAGAGAGAGAGAGAACACGAGCGAGAGAGAGAGAGAACACGAGCGAGAGAGAGAGAGAACAGGAGCGAGAGAGAGAACACGAGGGAGAGAGAGAGAATACGAGGGAGAGAGAGAGAGAACACGAGGGAGAGAGCACAAGAGAGAGAGAGAGAGAGAGAGAGAACACGAGAGAGACAGCACGAGAGAGAGAGATAGAGAGGGAGAGAGTGAGAGACAGAGAGAAAGAGAGAGAGAGAAAACACACAAGAGAGAGAGAAAACACACGAGAGAGAGAGAACACAAATGAGAGAGAGAACACGAGAGAGACAGAGAGAACACACGAGAGAGAGAGAAAACACATGAGAGAGAAAATACACGAGAGAGAGAGAACACGAGAGAGTGAGAACACGAGGGAGAGAGAGAGAGAGAGAGAGAGAGAGAAAGAGAACACGAGGGAGAGAGAGAGAGAACACGAGGGAGAGAGAACACGAGGGAGAGAGAGAGAGAGAGAGAACAGGAGGGGGGAGACAGAACACGAGGGGTAGAGAGAGAGAGAACACGAGAGAGAGAACACGCGAGAGAGAACACGAGAGAGAGAACACGAGAGAGAGAGAGAACACGAGAGAGAGAGAAAACACACAAGAGATAGAGAGAGAGAGAGAGAACACGAGAGAGAGAGAACACGATGGAGAGAGAGAACACGAGGGAGAGAGAGAACACGAGGGAGAGAAAGAGAGAACACGAGGCAGAGAGAGAGAACACGAGGGAGAGAGAGAGAGAGAACACGAGGGAGAGAGAGAACGCGAGGGAGAGAGAGAACACGAGGGAGAGAGAGAACACGAGGGAGAGAGAGAACACGAGGGGGAGAGAGAGAGAGAGAACACGAGGGGGAGAGAGAGAACACGAGGGGGGGGAGAGAGAGAGAACACGAGGGAGAGAGAGAGAACACGAGGGAGAGAGAGAACACGAGGGAGAGAGAGAGAACACGAGGGAGAGAGAGAGAGAGAGAGAGAGAGAGAGAACACGAAGGAGAGAGAGAGAGAGAAAGAGAACACGAGGGAGAGAGAGAACACGTGGGAGAGAGAGAGAGAACACGTGGGAGAGAGAGAGAGAACACGAGGGAGAGAGAGAGAGAGAGAGAGAGAGAGAACACGAGGGAGAGAGAGAGAGAAAGAGAACACGAGGGAGAGAGAGAGAACACGAGGGAGAGAGAGAGAACACGAGGGAGAGAGAGAGAACACGAGGGAGGGAGAGAGAACACGAGGGAGGGAGAGAGAGAGAGAGAGAGAGAGAGAGAGAGAGAGAGAACATGAGGGAGAGAGAGAGAGAGAGAAAGAGAACATGAGGAAGAGAGAGAACACGAGGGAGAGAGAGAGAGAACACGAGGGAGAGAGAGAGAGAGAACAGGAGGGGGAGACAGAACACGCGGGGTAGAGAGAGAGAGAACACGAAGGAGAGAGAGAGAGAACACGAGGGAGATACAACACGAGGGGAGAGAGAGAGAGAACACGAGGGAGAGACAACACGAGGGAGAGAGAGAGAGAACACGAGGGAGAGACAACACGAGGGAGAGAGAACACGAGGGAGAGAGAGAGAGAACACAAGGGAGACAGAACACGAGGGAGAGAGAGAGAGACCACGAGGGAGAGACTGAGAACACGAGGGAGAGAGAACACGAGGGAGAGACAGAGAGAGAGAACACGAGCGAGAGGAGAGAGACAACAGGAGCGAGAGAGAGAACACGAGGGAGAGAGAGAGAACACGAGGGAGAGAGAGAGAACATGAGGGAGAGAGAGAGAGAGAGAATACGAGGGAGAGAGAGAGAGAACACAAGGGAGAGAGAACACGAGGGAGAGAGAGAGAGAGAGAGAGAGAAGCGGAGGGGGGGGGAGAGAGAGAGAGAGAAAACACGAGCGAGAGAGAGAGAGAGAACACGAGGGAGAGAGAGAGCACGAGTGAGAGAGAGAGAGAGAACACGAGCGAGAGAGAGAACACGAGAGAGACAGCACGAGAGTGAGAGATAGAGAGGGAGAGAGAGAGAGAGAGACAGAGAGAAAGAGAGAGAGAGAAAACACACGAGAGAGAGAGAGAACACACGAGAGACAGAGAGAGAACACACGAGAGAGAGAAAACACATGAGAGAGAAAATACACGAGAGAGAGAGAACACGAGAGAGTGAGAACACGAGAGATAGAATGAAAATACGAGCGAGAGAACATGAGCGACAGAGAGAGAGGGAACACAAGCGAGAGAGAGAGAGAGCACGAGGGAGAGAGAGAGAGAGAACACGAGGGAGAGAGAGAACGCGAGGGAGAGAGAGAACACGAGGGAGAGAGAGAACACGAGGGGGAGAGAGAGAGAGAGAGAGAGAACACGAGGGGGAGAGAGAGAACACGAGGGTGAGAGAGAGAACACGAGGGAGAGAGAGAACACGAGGGAGAGAGAGAGAACACGAGGGAGAGAGAGAGAGAGAGAGAGAGAGAGAACACGAGGGAGAGAGAGAGAGAGAAAGAGAACACGAGGGAGAGAGAGAGAACACGAGGGAGAGAGAGAGAGAGAGAGAACACGAGGGAGAGAGAACACGAGGGAGAGAGAACACGAGGGAGAGAGAACACGAGGGAGAGAGAGAGAGAGAACACGAGAGAGA
Organism: Chiloscyllium punctatum; assembly: GCF_047496795.1. Classification (NCBI taxonomy): domain Eukaryota; kingdom Metazoa; phylum Chordata; class Chondrichthyes; order Orectolobiformes; family Hemiscylliidae; genus Chiloscyllium; species Chiloscyllium punctatum. The sequence continues at coordinate 4,992 of NW_027311213.1, read as the reverse complement.
GAGAGAACACGAGGGAGAGAGAGAACACGAGGGAGAGAGAGAACACGAGGGAGAGAGAGAGAACACGAGAGAGAGAGAGAGAGAGAGAACACGAGGGAGAGAGAGAGAGAGAAAGAGAACACGAGGGAGAGAGAGAACACGAGGGAGAGAGAGAACACGAGTGAGAGAGAGAACACGAGGGAGAGAGAGAACACGAGGGAGAGAGAGAGAGAGAGAGAGAGAGAGAGAGAGAGAGAACATGAGGGAGAGAGAGAGAGAATGAGAACACGAGGGAGAGAGAGAGAACACGAGGGAGAGAGAACACGAGGGAGAGAGAACACGAGGGAGAGAGAGAGAGAGAGAGAGAGAACACGAGGGAGAGAGAGAGAGAGAGAACACGAGGGAGAGAGAGAGAGAGAGAGAACACGAGGGAGAGAGAGAGAGAACACGAGGGAGAGAGAGAGAGAGAGAACAGGAGGGCGAGACAGAACACGTGGGGTAGAGAGAGAGAGAACACGAAGGAGAGAGAGAGAGAACACGAGGGAGAGACAACACGAGGGAGAGAGAACACGAGGGAGAGACAACACGAGGGAGAGAGAGAGAGAGAGAGTGAACACGAGGGAGACAGAGAGAACACGAGGGAGAGAGAGAGAACGCGAGGGAGAGAGAACACGAGGGAGAGAGAGAAAGACCACGAGGGAGAGACAGAGAACACGAGGGAGAGAGAACATGAGGGAGAGAGAGAGAGAGAGAGAGAGAGAGAGGAGAGAGAGAGAGAACACGAGCGAGAGAGAGAGACAACAGGAGCGAGAGAGAGAACACGAGGGAGAGAGAGAGAACATGAGGGAGAGAGAGAGAGAGAGAGAGAGAATACGAGGGAGAGAGAGAGAGAGAGAGCACGAGAGAGAGAGAGAGAGAGAGAGAGAACACGAGCGAGAGAGAGAACACGAGAGAGACAGCACGAGAGTGAGAGATAGAGAGGGAGAGAGAGAGAGAGACAGAGAGATAGAGAGAGAGAGAAAACACACGAGAGAGAGAGAACACACGAGAGAGAGAGAACACACGAGAGAGAGAGAACACACGAGAGACAGAGAGAGAACACACGAGAGAGAGAAAACACATGAGAGAGAAAATACACGAGAGAGAGAGAGAACACGAGAGAGTGAGAACACGAGAGATAGAATGAGAACATGAGCGAGAGAACATGAGCGACAGAGAGAGAGGGAACACAAGCGAGAGAGAGAGAGAGAGCACAAGAGAGAACACGAGAGAGAGAGAACACGAGGGAGAGAGAACACGAGGGAGAGAGAACACGAGGGAGAGAGAACACGAGGGAGAGAGAGAGAGAAAAGACGAGGGAGACAGAGAGAACACGAGGGAGAGAGAGAGAACACGAGGGAGAGAGAGAGAGAACACGAGGGACAGAGAACACGAGGGAGAGAGAGAGAGAACACGAGGGAGAGAGAGAGAGAGAGAGAGAGAGAGAACATGAGGGAGAGAGAACACGAGGGAGAGAGAGAGAGAACAGGAGGGGGAGAGAGAACACGAGGGGTAGAGAGAGAGAGAACACGAGCGAGAGAGAGAGAGAGAACACGAGAGAGAGAACACGAGAGAGAGAGAACACGAGAGAGAGAACACGAGAGAGAGAGAGAGAGAGCGAACACGAGAGAGAGAGAGAACACGAGAGAGAGAGAGAGAGAGAGAACACGAGAGAGAGAGAACACGAGAGAGAGAGAGAGAAAACACACGAGAGATAGAGAGAGAGAGAACACGAGGGAGAGAGAGAACACGAGGGAGAGAGAGAACACGAGGGAGAGAGAGAACACGAGGGAGAGAGAGAGAGAGAGAACACGAGGGAGAGAGAACACGAGGGAGAGAGAACACGAGAGAGAGAGAGAGAGAGAGAGAGAACACGAGGGAGAGAGAGAGAGAACACGAGGGAGAGAGAGAACACGAGGGAGAGAGAGAATACGTGGGAGAGAGAGAATACGAGGGAGAGGGAGAGAGGGAGCACAAGAGAGAACACGAGGGAGAGAGAACACGAGGGAGAGAGAGAGAGAAAACACGAGGGAGAGAGAGAGAACACGAGGGAGAGAGAGAGCGAACACGAGGGAGAGAGAACACGAGGGAGAGAGAGAGAGAGAGAGAAAACAGGAGGGGGAGACAGAACACGAGGGGAAGAGAGAGAACACGAGCGAGAGAACACGAGAGAGAGAACACGAGAGAGAGAGAGAACACGAGAGAGAGAGAACACGAGGGAGAGAGAGAGAACACGAGAGAGAGAAAACACACGAGAGATAGAGAGAGAGAGAGAACACGAGAGAGAGAGAACACGAGGGAGAGAGAGAACACGAGGGAGAGAGAGAGAGAGAACACGAGGGAGTGAGAGAGAACATGATGGAGAGAGAGAGAGAGAGAAAACGAGGGAGAGAGAACACGAGGGAGAGAGAGAGAGAGAGAGAGAGAACACGAGGGAGAGAGAGAGAACACGAGGGAGAGAGAGAGAGAGAACACGAGGGAGAGAGAGAACACGAGGGAGAGAGAGAACACGAGGGAGAGGGAGAGAACACGAGGGAGAGAGAGAACACGAGGGAGAGAGAGAACACGAGGGAGAGAGAGAGAGAGAACACGAGGGAGAGAGAGAACACGAGGGAGAGAGAGAGAGAACACGAGGGAGAGAGAACACGAGGGAGAGAAAGAGAACACGAGGGAGAGAGAGAGAACACGAGGGAGAGAGAGAGAGAACACGAGGGACAGAGAACACGTGGGATAGAGAGAGAGAACACGAGGGAGAGAGAGAGAGAGAGAGAGAGAGAACACGAGGGAGAGAGAACACGAGGGAGAGAGAGAGAGAGAACAGGAGGGGGGGGACAGAACACGAGGGGTAGAGAGAGAGAACACGAGCGAGAGAACACGAGCGAGAGAACACGAGCGAGAGAACACGAGAGAGAGAACACGAGAGAGAGAACACGAGAGAGAGAGAACACGAGGGAGAGAGAGAGAGAGAGAGAACACGAGGGAGAGAGAGAACACGAAGGAGAGAGAGAGAGAGAGAGAGAGAACACGAGGGGGAGAGAGAGAGAGAGAGAGAGAGAGAGAGAGAGCGAACACGAGGGAGAGAGAGAGAGAGAACAGGAGGGAGAGAGAGGACACGAGGGAGAGAGAGAACACGAGGGTGAGAGAGAGAGAGAGAACACAAGGGAAGAGAGAGAGAGAGAGAGAAAGAGAACACGAGGGAGTGAGAGAGAACACGAGGGAGAGAGAACACGAGGGAGACAGAGAGAGAGAGAACACGAAAGAGAGAGAGAGAACATGAGGGAGAGACAACACGAGGGAGGGAGAACACGAGGGAGAGAGAACACGAGGGAGAGAGAGAGAGAACACGAGGGAGAGAGAACACGAGGGAGAGAGAGAGAGAGAGAGAACACGAGCGAGAGAGAGAGAGAACACGAGCGAGAGAGAGAGAGAACAGGAGCGAGAGAGAGAACACGAGGGAGAGAGAGAGAATACGAGGGAGAGAGAGAGAGAACACGAGGGAGAGAGCACAAGAGAGAGAGAGAGAGAGAGAACACGAGAGAGACAGCACGAGAGAGAGAGATAGAGAGGGAGAGAGTGAGAGACAGAGAGAAAGAGAGAGAGAGAAAACACACAAGAGAGAGAGAAAACACACGAGAGAGAGAGAACACAAATGAGAGAGAGAACACGAGAGAGACAGAGAGAACACACGAGAGAGAGAGAAAACACATGAGAGAGAAAATACACGAGAGAGAGAGAACACGAGAGAGTGAGAACACGAGAGATAGAATGAGAATACGAGCGAGAGAACACGAGCGACAGAGAGAGAGGGAACACAAGCGAGAGAGAGAGAGAGAGAGAACACGAGAGAGAGAGAACACGAGAGAGAGAGAGAGAGAAAACACACGAGAGATAGAGAGAGAGAGAGAGAGAGAGAACACGAGGGAGAGAGAACACGAGGGAGAGAGAGAGAAAACACGAGGGAGAGAGAGAGCGAACACGAGGGATAGAGAACACGAGGGAGAGAGAGAGAGAACAGAAGGGGGAGAGAGAACACGAGGGGTAGAGAGAGAGAGAGAACACGAGGGGTAGAGAGAGAACACGAGAGAGAGAACACGAGAGAGAGAACACGAGAGAGAGAACACGAGAGAGAGAGAGAACACGAGAGAGAGAGAGAACACGAGAGAGAGAGAGAACACGAGGGGGAGAGAGAGAGAGAGAGAGAGAGAGAGAGAGAGAACACGAGGGAGAGAGAGAGAACTCGAGGGAGAGAGAGAGAGAACACGAGGGAGAGAGAACACGAGGGAGAGAGAGAGAGAGAGAGAGAGAGAGAGAACAGGAGGGGGAGACAGAACACGAGGGGTAGAGAGAGAGAGAGAACACGAGCGAGAGAACACGAGCGAGAGAACACGAGAGAGAGAACACGAGAGAGAGAACACGAGAGAGAGAACACGAGAGAGAGAGAGAACACGAGAGAGAGAGAGTACACGAGAGAGAGAACACGAGAGAGAGAGAAAACACACGAGAGATAGAGAGAGAGAGAGAGAGAGAGAACATGAGAGAGAGAGAGAGAGAGAGACAGAAATAGAGAGAGAGAAAACACACAAGAGAGAACACGAGAGAGAGTGAGAACACGAAAGATAGAATGAGAACACGAGCGAGAGAGACAGATAACATGAGCGAGAGAGACCGAGAGAGAGAGACAACTGACGAGAGAGCGAACGCATGGGAGAGTGAGAACACACGAGAGAGAGAATGAGAACACGAGAGAGAGAGAACACAAGGAGAGAGAGAGAGACTGAGAGTGAGAGAGAAAACACACTAGAGAGAACACGAGAGAGAGTGAGGACACGAAAGATAGAATGAGAACACGAGCGAGAGTGTGCGCGAGGGAGAGTGAGGGAGAGAACACGAGCGAGAGAGACAGATAACATGAGCGAGTGAGACCCGAGAGAGAGACAACTGACGAGAGAGAGCGAACGCACGAGAGAGTGAGAA
>NW_027311212.1:30000-33228 GCF_047496795.1 Chiloscyllium punctatum | reverse complement strand
GCGAATCCCCCGCACCACCTCTTAGTGGGCCGGCAACGTCTCACCGCGGACGGGAGTTTGGCCGACGCCGCGACGGTCAGAGAGCCAGCCACCCGCACGTCGCTCACCACCCTTGGCCAGCGATGGTGTCGACGAGTGGCCGCCCCTGCCGCCTCCAGCGCCGCCGCGTCCACGCGCGGGGACGTGCTCGGCGCAATTCCACGGGACCGGAGACCCTCCCCCGTCCACGGCGGGAGGCGAAACTCGGAAGTGCCGGCTGCTTACTCGAGCGGAAGGGTCAGCCTGATTCCTGCCTTGCCGGAGGCCCGGTCGCGGGGGTGACGACCCGCCGCCCGGGACGTGCGAGGCACCAGCAGACAGAGACTGCCCGACGGTCAGAGAGAGGGAGAGAGGAGTGCCGAGGCTCAAGTGGCGAACGGTCGCGCAGGCACGCCACGCACATCGATCGCCAGCCGCGGAACGGCACGGCCTTCAGTGGGGCCGGCGGGCGACGCCGCTCCTGAACCCAGCGGCCCCGAGCCGGACGAGTTGAGGAAGGCACGCCGACGGTGACAGGGTGCGGAAGACACAGCGGTGGCCTTCTGGCGACTTGGCCCCCGACAGCCCGACGTTCCGCCGTCCTCCCGATGGCCAGGAGGACCGTGCGGGGGTCGGCCGACGGCGTGGTAGGTGTGCCTGCACGGTGACGGAGCACACACCACGCCCGCCAACCCCTCCGTACCTCCCGAGACCGGTGGCAGGACGGAGCGGAAAAACGTGCGGACTGAACGGGAGAGCCAAGAGCCAGCGATCCACGCGCGTGCGACCGTCCAAGTCACAGCGTTCGACGAAAACCTCCTCCCTCGGCCAGGCACTCGGCGCCAGCAGGGGAGACAGGATCAGACGCCCCGCCGGCCACTTAAGGCCGAGGACGAACCACGAGACGGGCGGCTGCAGCAGCGGGCGGCCTGCAGCTCCCAGCACTCTCAATCGATCAACCATCGAGTCGGGTCAGCGTGTCAAACCGGCGAGCTCCACGGTCAGGCCGGCGGCGCACCAGCACCGGACCTCCGCGGCTCCCTTCACTCTTTCCACTGCCAGCCAACCGAGAGACGGACCCAATGCGGACGTGCAGAGCTTAGGCAGACCCCCCACTGGAGGCTCAACACTTCGTGGCAGCTCCGTGTCCCAGAGACCAGGAGGGTTGGCACACACACACAGTGTGAACCACCGACAGCCATTCTGGGACCGGTGACAGCCGTGCTGGCCCCACTGCCACGACACAGACGGACGCCAGGCCGCGCTCCCCGGCGGGGGGGATGGCGTCGAGCCTGACGAACGGAATGTGCAGGGTGGGGGGGAAAGGCCAAGCGCTCCGACGCCGGAGGGCTCCGGAGTCTGAACTTAGGGGGACAAAGAGGACGGGTCCTCTGCGACACCCCAGCCGCGCTCTCGCCAGCCAAGGCGAGTGCGATTGATTGCCAAACGACCCTCAGACAGGCGTGGCCCCGGGAAGAAACCCGGGGCCGCAAAGTGCGTTCAAAGTGTCGATGATCAATGTGTCCTGCAATTCACATTAATTCTCGCAGCTAGCTGCGTTCGTCATCGACGCACGAGCCGAGTGATCCACCGTCAAGAGTTGTCTGAGTTTGTTTTAGGTCTCTCCCTCGCCAGAGGAAAGCGACCCGGACCGCACATACGCTCCCCACCTTGAGCTACAGCCACCTGCACGCCGGCGTGCGGGCGGAGCAGGGTGGCGTGAAGCGATGGGGAGCACCATCCTGGTGCGGCCCGCAGAAACATACGTCTATTGGGGGGAGGAGGACAGGGCGCCCAAGAGGCGATGCGTGCCCCAACGCACCGCAGCGACGGAGGCAGGATCACCGCCACCATGTCGCCCGCCTAGTATCACGAGGCGTGCAGCAGCTTTGCCCTAGGAAAAGCAGAGGCGGGAACGGGCACCGGCCATCGGTTCGGCAGCGTCACTGACGCGTGCACGTGGCGGCGTGTCGGCGAGCGGACTTCCTGCGAGGAGGCGGGGGCGGCACTCGCCCGAGCAGACGCCCGCCCGGGCCCAGCCACCGCCGAGGTGGACTGGGAGTCGCGGCAACGGCTCGTCATACTCGTTCCCACACTCACAGCGCAGCTTGCCCGCAAGCCACCGACCACCGATCGACGCCAGGCGCCCCGACCGAGAGCGGGATCGCTCGTTCGCCCTGCTGGCAGTTCGCTGGGGATCACTACTGCACGGAGCTCGGAGACCGACGGGCGGCAACTCGAGAGTCTTTAAACCACCACCCCCATCCCGCAAGTGCAAAGAGGCTGTATACGCACAGACGGGTGAGGGGAATAGGTACCCCCGTCGGGTTTGAAGGGAGCGTGACTAGATAGCAACGATGTAAACCCAGCCGATTTGGGAGCGAAAGACCGGCGCCTGCATCACCGGCTTCGTTTCCCGTGGCTGGAGAGTACACCGAAACCCTCCGTCTGTCGCGAGCTCCCGACGACGCGGTGCCGCCAAGCAGCAGGGCCGGACCTGGTGTGGCTCCCCTCGTCGATCACAGACCGGTCGGCACTACTGACGAGACGGTGGAACGGGCTTCGCCCCTTGTGACGAAGGGTGATGCGAACCCGCCCGCCCGCGTGCGTTCGGGGTGGACTCGGCAAACGGAGATTTGAAATCGGAAAGTGTCCTCCTGCCCCGCGCAGGTAGGCGCCCAACAGTTGTGGGGGGTTTGGCGGTGACCACGGCTGCAGGGCCTGCTACCCCCCGACGAGCTCTCCTGCTGGCCCCGAAACCACCCTCGCGAGACAAGTTGAAACGGAAACGGGCGTACCCCCCAAGCCGACGATCCTTTCTTATTTGTTACTTTTTTTTTCACTTGCTCGAGTTGTGGGGATTTGGCGGTGACCACGGCTGCAGGGCCTGCTACCCCGACGAGCTCTCCTGCTGGCCCCGAAACCACCCTCGCGAGACAAGTTGAAACGGAAACGGGCGTACCCCCAAGCCGACAGAGATCCTTTCTTATTTGTTACTTTTTTTTTTCACTTGCTCGAGTTGTGGGGGTTTGGCGGTGACCACGGCTGCAGGGCCTGCTACCCCGACGAGCTCTCCTGCTGGCCCCGAAACCACCCTCGCGAGACAAGTTGAAACGGAAACGGGCGTACCCCCAAGCCGACGATCCTTTCTTATTTGTTACTTTTTTTTTCACTTGCTCGAGTTGTGGGGGTTTGGCGGTGACCACGGCT
>NW_027311212.1:12500-25000 GCF_047496795.1 Chiloscyllium punctatum | reverse complement strand
GTGAGCTCTCCGGCTTGCACCGAGACCCGAAGTCGACGTGCGAAGCACCACGGGACCCCTTTCGCCTGCAGGTCCCGAGCCGCCTTTATTTGCTGTTACGAGCATCGTGTGCCCCATACCTGCGTGACGAGCACCGCAGGGCGGCAGAGCCATCGCACTTGGCCGGGTGGCAGAGGAGGACCCGACTATTCACAGATAGCGGCCCAACGACTCCCAGAGCCGGTCGTGCGGCGCGCGAGGTCTGCTCTCTTCACAAGAGGCTTTATTAGGGAGTGCTAAGGCAAGGTTCTGTGCCCTCCACCCTCATCGCAACACCCATGGGAGCCTCCGGTCGTCAATAGACCGCCGCACCGGCCTCTGACTGACTCTCAGAATGGACGGAAAGAGCCGGGTAAGCCTTTCAAAAGATTCGACCACGTGCCGAAAACTTTAGACTTCCGTGAGCTCTCCGGCTTGCACCGAGACCCGAAGTCGACGTGCGAAGCACCACGGGACCCCTTTCGCCTGCAGGTCCCGAGCCGCCTTTATTTGCTGTTACGAGCATCGTGTGCCCCATACCTGCGTGACGAGCACCGCAGGGCGGCAGAGCCATCGCACTTGGCCGGGTGGCAGAGGAGGACCCGACTATTCACAGATAGCGGCCCAACGACTCCCAGAGCCGGTCGTGCGGCGCGCGAGGTCTGCTCTCTTCACAAGAGGCTTTATTAGGGAGTGCTAAGGCAAGGTTCTGTGCCCTCCACCCTCATCGCAACACCCATGGGAGCCTCCGGTCGTCAATAGACCGCCGCACCGGCCTCTGACTGACTCTCAGAATGGACGGAAAGAGCCGGGTAAGCCTTTCAAAAGATTCGACCACGTGCCGAAAACTTTAGACTTCCGTGAGCTCTCCGGCTTGCACCGAGACCCGAAGTCGACGTGCGAAGCACCACGGGACCCCTTTCGCCTGCAGGTCCCGAGCCGCCTTTATTTGCTGTTACGAGCATCGTGTGCCCCATACCTGCGTGACGAGCACCGCAGGGCGGCAGAGCCATCGCACTTGGCCGGGTGGCAGAGGAGGACCCGACTATTCACAGATAGCGGCCCAACGACTCCCAGAGCCGGTCGTGCGGCGCGCGAGGTCTGCTCTCTTCACAAGAGGCTTTATTAGGGAGTGCTAAGGCAGAGGTTCTGTGCCCTCCACCCTCATCGCAACACCCATGGGAGCCTCCGGTCGTCAATAGACCGCCGCACCGGCCTCTGACTGACTCTCAGAATGGACGGAAAGAGCCGGGTAAGCCTTTCAAAAGATTCGACCACGTGCCGAAAACTTTAGACTTCCGTGAGCTCTCCGGCTTGCACCGAGACCCGAAGTCGACGTGCTAAGCACCACGGGACCCCTTTCGCCTGCAGGTCCCGAGCCGCCTTTATTTGCTGTTACGAGCATCGTGTGCCCCATACCTGCGTGACGAGCACCGCAGGGCGGCAGAGCCATCGCACTTGGCCGGGTGGCAGAGGAGGACCAGACTATTCACAGATAGCGGCCCAACGACTCCCAGAGCCGGTCGTGCGGCGCGCGAGGTCTGCTCTCATCACAAGAGGCTTTAGGGAGTGCTCAGGCAAGGGTCAGCCCGCAGCCTTCCTGGCAACACCCAGGGGAACCAGGCCACTCGCGTCTCTCGCCTTCATTTTCGACACGAGCGCCTGCGGAGGGCCACCACCCCCTCCGATTGTCAAGAGACCTCCGCACCGGCCTCTGACTTACTCTCAGAATGGACGGAAAGAGCCGGGTAAGCCTTTGAAAAGATTCGACCACGTGCCGAAAACTTTAGACTTCCGTGAGCTCTCCGGCTTGCACCGAGACCCGAAGTCGACGTGCTTAGCACCACGGGACCCCTTTCGCCTGCAGGTCCCGAGCCGCCTTTTATTTTTGTTACGAGTATCGTGTTCCCCAAACCTGGGTGACGAGCACCGCAGGGCGGCAGAGCCATCGCGCTTGTCCGGGTGGCAGAGGAGGACCAGACTATTCACAAATAGCGGCCCAACGACTCCCAGAGCCGGTCGTGCGGCAGGCGAGGTCTGCTCTCATCACAAGAGGCTTTAGGGAGTGCTCAGGCAACGGTCAGCCCGCAGCCTTCTTGGCAACACCCAAGGGAACCAGGCCACTCGCGTCTCTCGCCTTCATTTTGGACACGAGCGCCTGTGGAGGGACGGCCGGAGTCAACGTGGGGTTTGCCCGCCCTCCAATAGTGTCAAAAGACCGCCGCACAAGTCTCTGACTGACTCTTAGAACAGACAGAAAGAGTTTGTCAAATCTGTCAAAAAATTGACAAAGTGTCAAAAATTCGACTTCCAAGAGCTCTCCGGCATGCACTCATACCTGTCATTAAAGTGCTATGCCCGTGGAACCGTTTTTCGGATGCCTTTCAGAACGGTCCCGCGCCGCCATTTTGTTCTAAAAATCGTGTTCCCATATATCTCCGGGTACCCCGCCAACCTCACTGCGGAAAAACTACAAGTGGCACTGAATGGGTCTGAATTCCAAATTTGACTGCATCGGTCTGGAACTCGGTCCGGTCAAAACCGTTTGGATTTTTCTCGGTCCGGACTTCCGCGACAGACAAAGTTAAAGTTTTCGGGCTGCAGGCACAAAACGACAGCTGGCCATTTGCCGGGCTCAATTCACCCAATTCCTCCGGCACTTCGGAGCACATGTTCGGTGTAAGTTTGCGAATCTTTCCCGATGCTGCAGCATTTTCCTCCGCTGACACTTAGAATATTTTTCACACTTTGCTGAAAATTTTTCTAAGTGTTTTTTTCCAAGTTTTCCTGGTTACTGATTTCTTCTTTTTAAACATTTTTCTAAGTTTTTCTGGTTACTGATTTCTTCTTTTTAAACATTTTTCGCAGTTTGTCTGGTTACTGATTTCTTCTTTTTAAACATTTTTCGCCGTTTTTCTGGTTACTGATTTCTTCTTTTTAAACATTTTTCGCCGTTTTTCTGGTTACTGATTTCTTCTTTTTAAACATTTTTCTAAGTTTTTCTGGTTACTCATTTCTTCTTTTTAAACATTTTTCTAAGTTTTTCTGGTTACTGATTTCTTCTTTTTAAACATTTTTCTAAGTTTTTCTGGTTACTCATTTCTTCTTTTTAAACATTTTTCTAAGTTTTTCTGGTTACTCACTTCTTCTTTTTAAACATTTTTCGCCGTTTTTCTGGTTACTGATTTCTTCTTTTTAAACATTTTTCTAAGTTTTTCTGGTTACTCATTTCTTCTTTTTAAACATTTTTCTAAGTTTTTCTGGTTACTCATTTCTTCTTTTTAAACATTTTTCTAAGTTTTTCTGGTTACTGATTTCTTCTTTTTAAACATTTTTCTAAGTTTTTCTGGTTACTGATTTCTTCTTTTTAAACATTTTTCTAAGTTTTCCTGGTTACTCATTTCTTCTTTTTAAACATTTTTCTAAGTTTTCCTGGTTACTCATTTCTTCTTTTTAAACATTTTTCTAAGTTTTCCTGGTTACTGATTTCTTCTTTTTAAACATTTTTCGCAGTTTTTCTGGTTACTGATTTCTTCTTTTTAAACATTTTTTCGCAGTTTGTCTGGTTACTGATTTCTTCTTTTTAAACATTTTTCGCCGTTTTTCTGGTTACTGATTTCTTCTTTTTAAACATTTTTCGCCGTTTTTCTGGTTACTGATTTCTTCTTTTTAAGCATTTTTCTAAGTTTTTCTGGTTACTCATTTCTTCTTTTTAAACATTTTTCTAAGTTTTTCTGGTTACTGATTTCTTCTTTTTAAACATTTTTCTAAGTTTTTCTGGTTACTCATTTCTTCTTTTTAAACATTTTTCTAAGTTTTTCTGGTTACTCACTTCTTCTTTTTAAACATTTTTCTAAGTTTTTCTGGTTACTGATTTCTTCTTTTTAAACATTTTTCGCCGTTTTTCTGGTTACTGATTTCTTCTTTTTAAACATTTTTCTAAGTTTTTCTGGTTACTCATTTCTTCTTTTTAAACATTTTTCTAAGTTTTTCTGGTTACTGATTTCTTCTTTTTAAACATTTTTCTAAGTTTTCCTGGTTACTGATTTCTTCTTTTTAAACATTTTTCGCAGTTTTTCTGGTTACTGATTTCTTCTTTTTAAACATTTTTCTAAGTTTTCCTGGTTACTGATTTCTTCTTTTTAAACATTTTTCGCAGTTTTTCTGGTTACTGATTTCTTCTTTTTAAACATTTTTCTAAGTTTTTCTGGTTACTGATTTCTTCTTTTTAAACATTTTTCTAAGTTTTTCTGGTTACTCACTTCTTCTTTTTAAACATTTTTCTAAGTTTTCCTGGTTACTGATTTCTTCTTTTTAAACATTTTTCGCAGTTTGTCTGGTTACTGATTTCTTCTTTTTAAACATTTTTCGCAGTTTTTCTGGTTACTGATTTCTTCTTTTTAAACATTTTTCTAAGTTTTTCTGGTTACTCACTTCTTCTTTTATAACATTTTTCTAAGTTTTCCTGGTTACTGATTTCTTCTTTTTAAACATTTTTCTAAGTTTTCCTGGTTACTGATTTCTTCTTTTTAAACATTTTTCTAAGTTTTCCTGGTTACTGATTTCTTCTTTTTAAACATTTTTCTAAGTTTTTCTGGTTACTCATTTCTTCTTTTTAAACATTTTTCGCAGTTTTTCTGGTTACTGATTTCTTCTTTTTAAACATTTTCCTAAGTTTTCCTGGTTACTGATTTCTTCTTTTTAAACATTTTTCTAAGTTTTCCTGGTTACTCATTTCTTCTTTTTGATCATTTTTCTAAGTTTTCCTGGTTACTGATTTCTTCGTTTTGAACATTTTTCTAAGTTTTCCTGGTTACTCACTTCTTCTTTTCAAACATTTTTCTTCGTTTTTCTGTTTACTCATTTAGCACTTTCAGGCACTTTCCCATCATTTCCTCGTTCCCGATTTCACCCTTTAAAACGCTTTCGGGCATTTCCCTAAGTTTTGCGGTTCACTCGTTTGGGACTCACTGACACCTTCTCTAGCTTCCCTGCTCACTTTTTTCGTACTGTTGAGAAAATTCGAACCCTTTCCTTAACTATGCCGGTTACTGACTTCACCGCTTCAGACCCTTGTCCCCGTAATGAAAGATACCATTTCCCACCGTGGGAAATGCACGAAAATCGGACTGAACACGGGGGAGGCTCCCCCCTCGAAGGCGAGACCGTCGGCAGAACCGCCGGGTCAAACCCGGCCGAGCTACCCGGCTTACAAGTCTCAAAGTCGGTATGAGCAGTCACGTCCACCCCCATTCCCTTTTGGACCACTTCCCACGGTTCCAAATGCATGAAAATCGGCCTGTACACGGGGGAGGCACCCGCCTCGAAGACGAGACCGTCGGCAGAACCGCCGGGTCAAACCCGGCTGAGCTACCCGGCTCGGAAGCGCCAAAGTCGGGTTGAGCAGTCACATTCACTCCCATCGACGTTTGGACCACTTCCCACGGTTCGAAATGCACGGAAATCGGCCTGTACACGGGGGAGGCACCCGCCTCGAAGAGGAGACTGTCGGCAGAACCGCCGGGTCAAACCCGGCTGTGCTAACCGGCTCGGAAGCGCCAAAGTCGGGTTGAGCAGTCACATTCACTCCCATCCCCTTTTGGGCAACTTCCCACGGTTGGAAATGCATGGAAATCGGACTGAACACGGGGGAGGCTCCCCCCTCGAAGGCGAGACCGTCGGCAGAACCGCAGGATCAAACCCGGCTGAGCTACCCGGCTTACAAGTCTCAAAGTCGGTATGAGCAGACACGTCCACCCCCATTCCCTTTTGGACCACTTCCCACGGTTCGAAATGCATGAAAATCGGCCTGTATACGGGGGAGGCACCCGCCTCGAAGACGAGACCGTCGGCAGACCCGCCGGGTCAAACCCGGCTGAGCTACCCGGCTCGGAAGCGCCAAAGTCGGGTTGAGCAGTCACATTCACTCCCATCCCCTTTTGGACCACTTCCCACGGTTCGAAATGCACGAAAATCGGCCTGTACACGGGGGAGGCACCCGCCTCGAAGACGAGACCGTCGGCAGAACCGCCGGAACAAACCCGGCTGAGCTACCCGGCTTACAAGTCTCAAAGTCGGTATGAGCAGACACGTCCACCCCCATTCCCTTTTGGACCACTTCCCACGGTTCGAAATGCATGAAAATCGGCCTGTATACGGGGGAGGCACCCGCCTCGAAGACGAGACCGTCGGCAGACCCGCCGGGTCAAACCCGGCTGAGCTACCCGGCTCGGAAGCGCCAAAGTCGGGTTGAGCAGTCACATTCACTCCCATCCCCTTTTGAACCTCTTCCCACCGTTGGAAATGCACGAAAATCGGCCTGTACACGGGGAGGCTCCCCCCTCGAAGGCGAGACCGTCGGCAGAACCGCCGGGTCAAACCCGGCTGAGCTACCCGGCTTACAAGTCTCGAAGTCGGGTTGAGCAGTCACATTCACTCCCATCGACTTTTGGGCAACTTCCCACCGTTGCAAATGCATGAAAATCGGCCTGTACACGGGGGAGGCACCCGCCTCGAAGTCGAGACCGTCGGCAGAACCGCCGGGTCCAACCCGGCTGAGCTACCCGGCTTACAAGTCTCAAAGCCGGGTTGGGCAGTCACGTTCACCCCCATTCCCTTTTGGATCACTTCCCACGGTTCGAAATGCACGAAAACCGCCTGTACACGGGGGAGGGTCCGCCCTCGAAGGCGAGACCGTCGGCAGAACCGCCGGGTCAAACCTGGCTGAGCTACCCGGCTTACAAGTCTCAAAGTCGGGTTGAGCAGTCACGTTCACTCCCATCGACTTTTAGACCACTTCCCACGGTTCGAAATGCACGAAAATCGGCCTGTACACGGGGAGGCACCCGCCTCGAAGACGAGACCGTCGGCAGAACCGCCGGGTCAAACCCGGCCGAGCTACCCGGGTTAGAAGCCTCAGAGTCGGGTTGAGCAGTCACGTTCACTCCCATCGACTTTTAGACCACTTCCCACGGTTGGAAATGCACGAAAATCGGCCTGTACACGGGGGTGGCATCCGCCTCGAAGACGAGACCGTCGGCAGAACCGCCGGGTCAAACCCGGCTGAGCTACCCGGCTTACAAGTCTCAAAGTCGGGTTGAGCAGTCACATTCACTCCCATCGACTTTTGGGCAACTTCCCACGGTTCGAAATGCACAAGATTCGGCCTGAACACGGGGGACGCTCCCCCCTCGAAGGCGAGACCGTCGGCAGAACCGCCGGGTCAAACCCGGCTGAGCTACCCGGCTCGGAAGCGCCAAAGTCGGTATGAGCAGTCCACGTTCACTCCCATCCCCTTTTGGACCGCTTCCCACGGTACGAAATGCATGAAAATCGGCCTGTACACGGGGGAGGCACCCGCCTCGAAGACGAGACCGTCGGCAGAACCGCCGGGTCAAACCCGGCTGAGCTACCCGGCTTACAAGTCTCAAAGTCGGGTTGAGCAGTCACATTCACTCCATCGACTTTTGGGCAACTTCCCACGGTTCGAAATGCACAAAATTCGGCCTGAACACGGGGGACGCTCCCCCCTCGAAGGCGAGACCGTCGGCAGAACCGCCGGGTCAACCCGGCTGAGCTACCCGGCTTAAAAGTCTCAAAGTCGGTATGAGCAGTCACATTCACCCCCATTCCCTTTTGGACCACTTCCCACGGTTGGAAATGCATGAAAATCGGCCTGGACACGGGGGGAGGCTCCCCCCTCGATGACGAGACCGTCGGCAGAACCGCCGGAACAAACCCGGCTGAGCTAC
Organism: Chiloscyllium punctatum; assembly: GCF_047496795.1. Classification (NCBI taxonomy): domain Eukaryota; kingdom Metazoa; phylum Chordata; class Chondrichthyes; order Orectolobiformes; family Hemiscylliidae; genus Chiloscyllium; species Chiloscyllium punctatum. The sequence goes on along the minus strand of NW_027311212.1, from coordinate 17,231 downwards.
CCGGCTTACAAGTCTCAAAGTCGGTATGAGCAGACACGTCCACCCCCATTCCCTTTTGGACCACTTCCCACCGTTGGAAATGCACGAAAATCGGCCTGTACACGGGGGAGGCACCGGCCTCGAAGACGAGACCGTCGGCAGAACCGCCGGATCAAACCCGGCCGAGCTACCCGGGTTAGAAGCCTCAGAGTCGGGTTGAGCAGTCACATTCACTCCCATCCCCTTTTGAACCTCTTCCCACCGTTGGAAATGCACGAAAATCGGCCTGTACACGGGGGAGGCTCCCCCCTCGAAGGCGAGACCGTCGGCAGAACCGCCGGGTCAAACCCGGCTGAGCTACCCGGCTTAAAAGTCTCAAAGTCGGTTGAGCAGTCACATTCACTCCCATCGACTTTTGGGCAACTTCCCACCGTTGCAAATGCATGAAAATCGGCCTGTACACGGGGGAGGCTCCGCCCTCGAAGGCGAGACCGACGGCAGAACCGCCGGGTCAAACCCGCCGGGCTACCCGGGTTAGAAGCCTCAGAGTCGGGTTGAGCAGTCGCATTCACCCCCATCCCCTTTTGAACCTCTTCCCACCGTTGGAAATGCACGAAAATCGGCCTGTACACGGGGAGGCACCGGCCTCGAAGACGAGACCGTCGGCAGAACCGCCGGATCAAACCCGGCCGAGCTACCCGGGTTAGAAGCCTCAGAGTCGGGTTGAGCAGTCACATTCACTCCCATCCCCTTTTGAACCTCTTCCCACCGTTGGAAATGCACGGAAATCGGCCTGTACACGGGGGAGGCTCCCCCCTCGAAGGCGAGACCGTCGGCAGAACCGCCGGGTCAAACCCGGCTGAGCTACCCGGCTTACAAGTCTCAAAGTCGGTATGAGCAGACACGTCCACCCCCATTCCCTTTTGGACCACTTCCCACCGTTGGAAATGCACGAAAATCGGCCTGTACACGGGGGAGGCACCGGCCTCGAAGACGAGACCGTCGGCAGAACCGCCGGATCAAACCCGGCCGAGCTACCCGGGTTAGAAGCCTCAGAGTCGGGTTGAGCAGTCACATTCACTCCCATCCCCTTTTGAACCTCTTCCCACCGTTGGAAATGCACGAAAATCGGCCTGTACACGGGGGAGGCTCCCCCCTCGAAGGCGAGACCGTCGGCAGAACCGCCGGGTCAAACCCGGCTGAGCTACCCGGCTTAAAAGTCTCAAAGTCGGGTTGAGCAGTCACATTCACTCCCATCGACTTTTGGGCAACTTCCCACCGTTGCAAATGCATGAAAATCGGCCTGTACACGGGGGAGGCTCCGCCCTCGAAGGCGAGACCGACGGCAGAACCGCCGGGTCAAACCCGGCCGGGCTACCCGGCTCGGAAGCGCCAAAGTCGGGTTGAGCAGTCACATTCACCCCCATCCCCTTTTGGGCCACTTCCCACGGTTCGAAATGCATGAAAATCGGCCTGTACACGGGGGACGCTCCCCCTCGAAGGCGAGGCAGTCGGCAGAACCGCCGGGTCAAACCCGGCTGAGCTACCCGGGTTAGATGCCTCAAAGTCGGGTTGAGCAGTCACATTCACCCCCATCCCCTTTCGGCCCCCTTCCCACGGTTGGAAATGCATGAAAATCGGCCTGTACACGGTGGGCGCTCCCCCCTCGAAGGTGAGACCTTCGGCAGAACCGCCGGGTCAAATCCTGCCGAGCTACCCGCGTTAGAGGTCTCAATGTCGGCTTCAGCAGTCACATTCAATCCCATTCCCGTTTGGACCTCTTCCCGCCGATGGAAATGCACAAAATTCGGCCTGAACACGCGGGGCGCTCCCCCCTCGAAGGCGAGACCGTCGCCAGAACCGCCGGGTCAAATCCGGCTGAGCTACCCGCGTTACAGGTCTCAAAGTCGGGTTGAGCAGTCACGTTCACCCCCATCCCCTTTCGGACCCCTTCCCACGGTTGGAAATGCATGAAAATCGGCCTGTACACGGTGGGCGCTCCCCCCTCGAAGGTGAGACCTTCGGCAGAACCGCCGGGTCAAATCCGGCCGAGCTACCCGCGTTAGAGGTCTCAATGTCGGCTTCAGCAGTCACATTCAATCCCATTCCCGTTTGGACCTCTTCCCGCCGATGGAAATGCACAAAATTCGGCCTGAACACGCGGGACGCTCCCCCCTCGAAGGTGAGACCTTCGGCAGAACCGCCGGGTCAAATCCGGCCGAGCTACCCGCGTTAGAGGTCTCAATGTCGGCTTCAGCAGTCACATTCAATCCCATTCCCGTTTGGACCTCTTCCCGCCGATGGAAATGCACAAAATTCGGCCTGAACACGCGGGACGCTCCCCCCTCGAAGGCGAGACCGTCGCCAGAACCGCCGGGTCAAATCCGGCTGAGCTACCCGCGTTACAGGTCTCAAAGTCGGGTTGAGCAGTCACGTTCACCCCCATCCCCTTTCGGACCCCTTCCCACGGTTGGAAATGCATGAAAATCGGCCTGTACACGGTGGGCGCTCCCCCCTCGAAGGTGAGACCTTCGGCAGAACCGCCGGGTCAAATCCGGCCGAGCTACCCGCGTTAGAGGTCTCAATGTCGGCTTCAGCAGTCACATTCAATCCCATTCCCGTTTGGACCTCTTCCCGCCGATGGAAATGCACAAAATTCGGCCTGAACACGCGGGACGCTCCCCCCTCGAAGGTGAGACCTTCGGCAGAACCGCCGGGTCAAATCCGGCCGAGCTACCCGCGTTAGAGGTCTCAATGTCGGCTTCAGCAGTCACATTCAATCCCATTCCCGTTTGGACCTCTTCCCGCCGATGGAAATGCACAAAATTCGGCCTGAACACGCGGGACGCTCCCCCCTCGAAGGCGAGACCGTCGCCAGAACCGCCGGGTCAAATCCGGCTGAGCTACCCGCGTTAGAGGTCTCAAAGTCGGGTTGAGCAGTCACGTTCACCCCCATCCCCTTTCGGACCCCTTCCCACGGTTGGAAATGCATGAAAATCGGCCTGTACACGGTGGGCGCTCCCCCCTCGAAGCTGAGACCTTCGGCAGAACCGCCGGGTCAAATCCGGCCGAGCTACCCGCGTTAGAGGTCTCAATGTCGGCTTCAGCAGTCACATTCAATCCCATTCCCGTTTGGACCTCTTCCCGCCGATGGAAATGCACAAAACTCGGCCTGAACACGCGGGACGCTCCCCCCTCGAAGGTGAGACCTTCGGCAGAACCGCCGCGGTCAAATCCGGCCGAGCTACCCGCGTTAGAGGTCTCAATGTCGGCTTCAGCAGTCACATTCAATCCCATTCCCGTTTGGACCTCTTCCCGCCGATGGAAATGCACAAAATTCGGCCTGAACACGCGGGACGCTCCCCCCTCGAAGGCGAGACCGTCGCCAGAACCGCCGGGTCAAATCCGGCCGAGCTACCCGCGTTAGAGGTCTCAATGTCGGCTTCAGCAGTCACATTCAATCCCATTCCCTTTTGGAACACTTCCCGCCGTTAACAATGCACGATATTCGGCCTGAACACGCGGGACGCTCCCCCCTCGAAGGTGAGACCTTCGGCAGAACCGCCGGGTCAAATCCTGCCGAGCTACCCGCGTTAGAGGTCTCAATGTCGGCTTCAGCAGTCACATTCAATCCCATTCCCGTTTGGACCTCTTCCCGCCGATGGAAATGCACAAAATTCGGCCTGAACACGCGGGACGCTCCCCCCTCGAAGGCGAGACCGTCGCCAGAACCGCCGGGTCAAATCCGGCCGAGCTACCCGCGTTAGAGGTCTCAATGTCGGCTTCAGCAGTCACATTCAATCCCATTCACGTTTGGAACACTTCCCGCCGTTAACAATGCACGATATTCGGCCTGAACACGCGGGACGCTCCCCCCTCGAAGGTGAGACCTTCGGCAGAACCGCCGGGTCAAATCCTGCCGAGCTACCCGCGTTAGAGGTCTCAATGTCGGCTTCAGCAGTCACATTCAATCCCATTCCCGTTTGGACCTCTTCCCGCCGATGGAAATGCACAAAATTCGGCCTGAACACGCGGGGCGCTCCCCCCTCGAAGGCGAGACCGTCGCCAGAACCGCCGGGTCAAATCCGGCTGAGCTACCCGCGTTACAGGTCTCAAAGTCGGCTTCAGCAGTCACATTCAATCCCATTCCCTTTTGGAACACTTCCCGCCGTTAACAATGCACGATATTCGGACTGAACACGGGGGCCGGTCCGCCCTCGAAGTCAACACCGTCCGCAGAACCGCCGGGGCAAATCCGGCTGAGCTACCCCGCCCCCGAACACTCAAAGTCCCTCTGAAGCCTTGCATTCGCCTCCTTGGAAAATTGACGTCAAACATTACCAAAATCGGGGGCACGAGCACTAAAGCTAAGTCTCACCCTTTCCCTATCCCTAACCAGGAACCGAACGCCCACCCTCAGCCTCACACCAACGCCGGTGCCACTCCAGACAGACACACCCTTCAAAACCACACCCATCCGGCCATGCAACTCAAAAAGGGTCCAAATTCAGAAACACCCCCTTCAAAAGGCACTCCATCCTCGGCCACACCACCGGGACATGCTCCCCTCGGCGATAATTAAGCCCCCACCACTATTTGAAGCCAACCGCAGCCGCAACTCGAACGGAGAAATCAGTAACCAATTCAAAAATGCGCTTGGTTACTGATTTCTACTGAGCCGAAAAAATTCTAAGTGTCGGTGGTTACTGATTTATACCAACCCGAAAAAATTCTAAGTGTCAGTGGTTACTG